>NC_057719.1:9333803-9364435 GCF_004010195.1 Chiloscyllium plagiosum
AACAGTTTCCTCATTTCCCGTTCCCCCACCTCATCCTAGCTTCTAACCTCCAGAAACTCGCTCCCCTGACCTGTCCGGACTTGTCCGACCTGCCCAGCTCCTTTTCCACCTATCCACTCCACCCTCTCCTCCCTGACCTATCACCTTCATCTCCTTCCCCACTGACCTATTGTACTCTATGCCACTCTCTCCCACCCCCCCCCTCCTCTAGCTTATCTCTCCACGCTTCAGTCTCTCTGCCTTTATTCCTGATGAAGGGCTTTTGCCCGAAACGTCGATTTTGCCTGTCTTCGGATGCTGCCTGAATTGCTGTGCTCTTCCAGCACCACTGATCCAGAATCTGGTTTCCAGCATCTGCAGTCATTGTTTTTACCTCAAATGGGTTAATGGCCTATTCCTGTTTATTTGTCTTATGGTCTTATGAGGTAATTATATCTTGCAATTGGTCACCCCAATCTTTCCAATCATTCGCATGATCTTTCCTAAAACATCTCTAACTTCCCTGACCACCATCCTCTATTACCTTTCCTCAGTCTCTGATTGCTTTCTCCCAATGCCATGGATACCCCCAGAGGTCTCCAGTATCTTCTATATCCCAGGCCATGAATATGCCTTCCAAATCATCCCAAATCCCAATCCTCATGGCCACCTATCCATTCCTCTCCACTCACCCACCCACACTACCCCACCAACTTAATGCCCACCTCTGCCTGAGACCTACACCCACAACTCTTACCCCCTCCCCTGTATCCAGCATTCAACACCATGCTTACTCCCACCCCAGGACCTACAATTCCCATGTCTCCAACAACCCTCACCACACCATGAAAGCTCAGACATCCCAGAACCTGAGGCTTCTGATCCCAGTCAGAATTTCCTTCCCTGTCCTCTCACCAACCCATCTGCACTTAACTCCAGCTTCAGTCGTGATGGTCCACTCCCGGGGGAGATCTCTGACCTTTCCACGCACCTCTGCAATTTAATCCCTTTTAAGTACTTCAATGGTGACCTGTTTACAAGAGTGAGGTAGGATCTCTTAGCAAAATGTTAAATTGCAGCAAGTCCAGACACAGTGACCACAGGAAGGCTGTTCCCAGTGACTGGGGACTCCAGAATTGGGGTCACAGTTTTGGAATACAGCGTAGGCCTGAGATGAGGAGAGGCTTCTCACCCAGAGAGTGGGGAGTCTGAGGTATTCTCTGCCATAGAAAGTGGTTGAGGCCAAAATATTGAATGTTTTCAAGAACAATTAAGATACATTTCTTAGGGCTAATGGGATTAAAGGGTATGGGGAGAAAATAGGAACAGGGCACTGAGTTGGTCATACTGAATGGCGGGGTAGGCTCGAAGGGCCAAATGGCGCACTCCTGCTTTGTGTGTTTCACTGCACTCAGGCAGTTCACCTTGTTGCGTTGTAGCCTGGGTCCATGGATAGTGGCTAGAGAGGCTCCAATATCCTTTCCATCACATGGCTCAGTGGATGGCACTGCTGCCTCACAGCCTTTGCCTGTGAATTTCTGTGTGGAGTTTGCACATTTTCCCCATTCCATCCCACAGTCCAAAGATGTGCAGGTTAGATGGATTGGCCACGTTAGATTGTCTGTAGTGTCCATGGATGTGCAGGCTAGGTGGGGTAGCCGTGCGAAATGCAGGTTTACAGGGATAGGGCAAGGGGGATAGGTCTGAGTGGGATGCTGTTCGGAGGGTTGGCATGGACTCAATGGGCCTAATAGTCTAACTGCAACTAGGACAGGAGTCCCCAATGGTCCTCACCAGCCACCCCACCAACCTCCGTATGCATCACATCATGCTCCGCCATATCCGCCACATACAAATGGACCCCATCACCAGAGATATATTTCCCTCCCTACCCCTATCCGCTTTCCGTAAAGACCGTTCCCTCCACGACTACCTCATCAGGTTCACGCCCCCCAACAACCCATCCTCCGCTCCGGGCACCTTCCCCTGCCACCACAGGAATTGCAAAACTGCGTCCACACCTTCACCCTCACCTGCACCTGCACTTGCACACGTCATTTACTGTATCCGTTGCTCCTGATGCAGTCTCCTCCACACTGGGGATACAGGACGCTTACTCGCAAAACGCTTCAGAGACCATCTCCAACCAACCCCACCTGCGCCAACCAACCCCACTGCGTTGTGGTCAAACACTTCAACATCCCCTCCCTCTCTGTGAAGGACATTCAGATCCTGGGCATCATCCCCAGCCCCACCCCCTCCCATTTATCTCTCCACCCCCGAAGCTCCCAGCCTCATTCCTGATGAGGGGCTTTTGCCCGAAACGCCGACTTTCCTGCTACTCGGATGCTGCCTGACCTGCTGTGCTTATCCAGCACCACACTCTCGACTCTAATCTCCAGCATCTGGAGTCCTCACTTTCGCCTAATAGCCTAAGTCCACACTGTCAGGATTTGTTGATGATGAACCTTTTTTTGGCCATCAAATGGGGAAGGTCTTGAATCCAGAGTGCCAGGCTGACAGGTAGGAACATTACCCACTGGAGCACGAGACAGCTCTGTGCACATAAAATAAACAGTTTCAGGGGATTGCACTGTAGGCGTGTAGGGCAAGAGTAGGTTCCGAGCGACTAGTGATTAGGTCTTTCAATAAAAACTATCACAATCACGAAGGGTAAAATAACCTCCTATGGTCCCATAGAATTCTATCATCTGAGTAAAATACTGTCACTGCACACTGCAATGTCATAAGTCACAGTGCTGCGCTCACTTTATCATTACATTTAGCAAAGATAAGCACACAGCAATCTCCTAAATATTTGAAGTTTTATGTTTTGGTTTATTTCTAAAGGATAAAATGAGTAAGGAGAAATTGCTGAAGTCATGAAACAGTTCTTAAATTGATTTTGAGCCTGCAATTTGCTATCCTCTGGAATTAATGGGATTTGGATTGTTGTTGACTCAATCAAACAGGGACTGCTCACAGATAAAGAGGCGGAGTACAGCCTTTATCGAGCTACATTTACAAGTTGAGCAACAGATGACATTTCCCTGGAACTATTCCACAGTGGGCGGCCAGATCACAGGTTCAACCTTGAGCAAGAAACAAACGTCACAAAAGTGGTCCCTCTTCACACCCCAGGACGGTCATCACTTTGAGGAGAGGGGGGCATCTGCCAATGACTGCTGGGGGGTTCTGAGGTCCCAGAGACTCTGGGAACAAAAAGATGATTTGTGCTGAGGGGGGGAAACTGCCCACGATAACATGGGGTGTTTGAAAGGCCTTGGGGTCACAGCTAAAGGTGGGACGGCCAGGAAACTGGCAATGATGAGCAGTGTACAAGGTTGCTGGCATGTCCCCACCTCTGAATGTTTTGAGAAAAGCAGACTTGGGAAGTGGGGGTTGAAGCAAGGGTTGGTCAAGAGATGTTTGAGCTTAGATTCCCTACAGTCCACACCGACCTTCTGAAGAGTAACCCACCCAGACCCATTTCCCTCAGACTAATGCACCTAACACTATGGGCAATTTAGCACGGCCAATTCACCTGACCGGCACATCTTTGGACTGTGGGAGGAAACCCACACAGGCACGGGGAGAATGTGCAAACTCCACACAGACAGTCGCCCAAGGCTGGAATCTAATCTGGGACCCTGGGGCTGTAAGACAACAGTGCTAACCACTGAGCCACTGTGCCGCCCAATGTCTAGTCTGATAAAGCCTACGGAGGCAATGTTTTGTGGCCATCAGGACTTGTACAGAACCCTGCCAACACAAGGAGGCAGCTTCCTGATGGCACATACAGACTGGGTTGGAGGTGGGGGTGACGTGGGGAGGAGGAAGTGGTGGTATAGTCAGTGCTCTGACACCCTGTCACCCTAAACCTGCAGCTGATTCTTAGAGATGGTCATAGATACATCTGCTTTTTAAATTTAAAAAAAATCTTCAAAGGATGCTCCATCTGGAGGGGCCCTCTCTCTTATTGAAGGAGCAATCTCGAGGGGCTGAATGGCCACTACTATCCCTGAGTTTCAAAGCTACTTCCCTCAGTGTTAGATGTGGCTCAGTTGATTTCATGCTGGCCTCCGGATTAAGTGGTTTTGAGTTCAAGTCCCCTCCACTACTTGAGCATAACAGTCCAAGTCTGGCATGACAGGGCAGTGTTGAGGGAGTGTGACACTGTCAGAGATATTATCTTTCAGGTGAGACCAGGATCGCATCTGTGTTAACCAGTCGCCTCATCAAAAACTAGCCTCTGGATCCAGACACTGACATGCAGGGATTTGAACTTTCACTCTCTCCTTCACATAGGATTTTCAAGATGGACATTAGTCTCTCTGTGGAAATCTGCAAGGCTAGATTGTATCCATGGATCCTTTGCTGCACGACAGCCTTCTAGAAAGAATGAAAATAAGTCACTGGGGTGAAAAATAAGGGACCCTTATGTTAATACTGCCACCTTCTTAAGATTCAACTGACCAGAATCAATGAAGTCTGCATCTTCTAAGTGTCTGAATCAGGAGCATACCTCAACTTTGCATTGGTGCATATTGCTGTTAAATGTTTGTCTGTAGACAGTTAGACATTCAAGAACATACAAGCTTGTAGCCATGTGACGGGATAGATATGGTTCAAAAACCACAGACTGAGACATCCATCAACTCAATCCTGCACCACATGCATTGATTCCAGTATGGTAATTCTTTCTGATCCAACGTCACACGTTGAGTCACCGTGTTCAATTGAGACAGATGCATTCCCCTTCTTGATTTGTCTATGCCCCTCTTTGAACAGAACACACTTTATAGTACAGCCCCTCGGAGCACTGAACGCATCCCAGAAGTTATGATGTGGAGGTGCTGGTGTTGGACTGTGGTGGACAAAGTCAGAAGTCACATGACCACCAGGTTATAGTCCAGCAGGTTTATTTGAAATGACAAGCTTATGGAGTGCTGCTACTTTTTCAGCTGAAGTCGCTTCACCTGGAGAAGGAGCAGCGCTCTGAAAGCTTGTGTAATCGCAAATAGACCTGCTGGACTATAACCTGGTGTCATGTGACTTCTGACTTGGTCCCAGAAGTTAATTTATTCTTCAGTTCAAAGATTGAACTTGACTCCCACTCAGAACTTGCTGGGTAAAGATCCTCCACAAAGATTCCACAGGATTGAATGAAACATCACGATTGACTCACAGCACAACAGACGATGGAAGGAAGCCATCTGTGCTCGCTCTCTGAAAGAGTTAACTAGTTAGTCCCACAGCCCTGCTCTCATTCCCTTCGTCTGCCAATCCCCCTTTTCAAAGTTAGCAGTACATCTCTCTAAGAGGCCATATATTCCAGATCACTTTAGATAAATGTTTATTTTTAAGTAGTTTTTTTATGACATCAATTGGAAACATCTCAAAACATTTCAGATCCAGTAATATGATTTGAAATGCAGTGACTTGCAACGCAGAGAAAGAAAAAAAAAACAATTGTCATTTTCACAGCACGAGATTGCACAATTATTAACTGAATGACAAGCTATTCCCTTTCCTGGGTGGTGGAGGGAGGAATTGAAAGAACATCAGAACAGGAGCAGGCCATTCAGCCTGCTGAGCCTGCTCTGCCATTCAATCAGATAATGACTGGATCATCTCAACAGCACTTTCCAGCAGGATCTCAATGTCACCTGGCGTCATTTGGGTCCACAAATCTATCCATTTCTGAAATGAACCTTCACAGCTCTCCGGGGTGAGGGTGGGGGTGGTGGTGGTGGTGCTTGGTTAGCAAATCTGAACGATTCCACCATCCTCTGAGTGAAGAAATTCCTCCACATCTCAGTCTTAAATCTCATTAGATTCCCTACAGCGGCACGGTGGATCAGTGGTTAGCACTGCTGCCTCACAGCGCCAGGGACTTGGGTTTGATTCCACCCTCAGGCGACTGTCTGTGTGGAGTTTGCACATTCTCCCCGTGTCTGGGTGCTCTGGTTTCCTCTCACAATCCAAAGATGTGCAGGTTAGGTGAATTGGCTGTGCTAAATTACCCATACTGTCCAGCGATGTGCAAGTTAGGTGCATTGGTCGGAGTAAATATAGGGGAATGGGTGGCTCTTTGCAGGGTTGATATGGACTTGTTGGGCTGAAGGGCCTGTTTCCACACTGTAGGGAATCTATGATTTCTAAATGGCCTGTCCCTTACTCTGATTTTAGATTCACTAGCCAAAGGAAACTTCCTACCCACATGTGCCCTGTCATGTCTTGTAAGAATTTTGTACATTTCAGTGAGACCACCTCTCACTCTTTGAAAATCTAGCTACTGCAGGTTCAGTTTCTTCAACCTGTCCTCATAGGTCAAGGCCGTTACTACAGGGGTTTCTGCAGAATCTCCTTTGCACTCCCTCCACTGCATGTGCATGCTTCCTTCGGTAAGGGGACCATAATTTTACAAAACATCCCAGGTGCAGTCTCAACATGGTTCCATCCAATTGTTGCAAGATGTCTTGACTCCAGTGCATGCATTTCCTGGCAATACTTTTTTAGATTAGATTCCCTGCAGTGTGGAAACAGGCCCTTCGGCTCAACAAGGCCACACCGACCCACCAAGGAGTAACCATCCAGTCCCATTTCCCTCTGACTAGTGCACCTAACACTATGGGCAATTTATCATGGCCAATTCACCTGACCTGCACATCTTTGGACTGTGGGAGGAAACCCATGCAGACACGGGGAGAATGTGTAAACTCCACACAGACAGTCGCCCAAGGCTGGAATCAAAGCTGGGATCCCTGGTGCTATGAGGCAGCAGTGCTGACCACTGAGCCACTGTGCCACCCTGGGCTACTTACCTTCTGCCTTCCCAGTTTCTGGCTGACCTGACCTACACCACCCCTCCATCCCCACCCCCACATCAAACCTAAACAATGTAATCCTCTCCCCAACTCTCACTCTATCCAAGAAATAACCCAGCAAACGGAGAGTCAGCTGCTCAGCGATGCTCAGGATAGTCCTCTCATAAAGCATCAAGGCAGATATTTTGTGGGCCTTAAAATCCACAACTTATCACCTCAGTGCAGAGAGTGAAGATAATACTCGATATAAACCAGCAAGATATCTGACTTAGGTCTGAGATGAGGGGGAATTATTTTATTCAGAGACTATAGGATATAGGAGCAAAGTCAGGTCATTCAGCCCATCTGTTCTGCTGTTCGATCATGTTTCTGAAGCCCATTCTCCTTGTAACCTTTGATTCCCTTACCAATCAGGAACCTAACCATCTCTGTTTTGGCCTCCACACCCCACTGTAGCAATGAGTTCCAAGACTCACCCCACCCTCTGGCTGAAGAAATTCCTCATCTCAGTTCTAAATGGTCGTCCCTTCATTCTGAGGCTGCGTCCTCAGATCCTAGTCTCTTCCACTGATGGAAACATCTTCTCCACGTCCACTCGACCCAGGCCTCTCAGTATGCTGCACGTTTCAATCAGATCCCCCTTATCCTTTGAAACTCTATCAAGTACACTCCCAGAATCCTCAACTGCTCCTCATATGACAAGCACTTCATCCCTGCGATCATTCTTGTAAACCTCCTTCGGACACCCTCCAATACTAGCACATCATTCTTTCAATATGGGGCGTGAAACTGCTCTCAATTTTCCAAATATGGTTCAGCCAGAGCCTTACCCAATCTCTGCACTTATATTCTAGCCTTCCCAAAATGAATGCAACATTGTATTTGCCTTCCTAACTGCTCACTGAACCTGCAAGTCAACCTCATGAGAATCCTGAACCAGGATTCCCAAGTCCCTCTGTGCTTCAGATTTCCAAAGCCTTTTTCTATTTACAAACTAGTCTGCACCTCTATTCTTCCTGCCAGAGTGCATAACTTTAGACTTTCCCACATTGTATTCCAAGTGCTACTTCTCTGCCCACTTTCCTCGCTTTTCCAAGGACTTTCTGCAGCCTCCCCGCTTCCTCACCAATACCTGCCCCTCCACTTATCTTTGTGTCATCTGCTAAATTAGCAACAACATCCTCAGTTCCTCCATCCAGACTGTTAACATATAATGTGAATAGTTGTGTTCCCAATACTGACCCCTGTGGAACTTCACTAGCCACTAGTTGCCATCGTGAAAAAGACCCCTTTATCCCCTGCCAGTCGGCCAATCCTCTATCAATGCCAGGACCTTACCCCTAACACTTATCTTATTTATCAGCCGTCCGTGCCACACTTTCTTAAAGACCTTCTGGAAATCCAAATAGATCACATCCACTGGCTCTCCTTTGTTTAATTTCCTCATTATCTCCTTAAATTGATCTCCTTCAAATTGATTTGTTAGGTTTGACCTCCCCTTGACAAAGCCATGCTAATTCAGCCCTATTTTACCATGCACTTCCAAATATTTTGCAATCTCATCCTTAATGATGGACTCTAAAATCTTACAAAAACTGACGTCAGGCTGACTGGTCTATAGTTTCCATCTTCTGCCTCCCTCCCTTCTTAAACAAGTATGTTATATTGGTGATTTTCCAATACTCTGGATCCTCCCTGACTCCACGATTCGTGAAAGATCACCACCAATGCCTCTACAATTTTCTCAACTATCTACATCAGGACATTGGGGTGCTGTCAGACCGAGGATCATGAATACTCCTGGAATTTCTAATCCCAAAGAGCTGTAGAAGCTCAAACTTTGAGTATGCTTCAGGTCACAACTGAAAGACACAGAAATTGCTGGCAAAACTCAGCAGGTCTGGCAGCAGCAGTGGGGGAAAAGCAGAGTTCATGTTTCGAGTCTAGTGACTCTTCATCAGAACCCATTGGCTGTGCTAAAAACAATTCAGAGCAGAGTGGATTTGAATGTGGATTTGAATGTGGAGGTGGGTGAAAAACAGAAGGACAGAATCAGGCTCTAAAGTTATTGAATTTTATAGAATCTGTACAACATGGAAGCTGGCCATTTGGCCCATCGAGTCCATGTGGGCCATCTGAAGAGCATCCCAGACAGACTCAGCTCCTTACTCTTTCCTGTGACCCTGCATTTCCCATGGCTAATCCACCTAACCTGCACATCCCTGGACACTATGGACAATTTAGCATGGCCAATCCACCTAATCAATGGGAAGAAACCAGAGCACCTGGAGGGAACCCATGCAGACACGGGGAGAATGTACAAACTCCATGTAGATAGCCACCTGATGGTGGAATCAAACCTGGCTCCCTGTTGCTGTGAGGCAGCAGCACTAGCCACTGAGCCATCATGCTGCTCTGTCTTGATGTTGAGTCCCAGAGGCTTCTGGATCCTCAAGCCTGGACCTAGCCTTCAATAATTTTAGAGTTCAATAACTTTCGAGTAATAATGTTTGTTTAATGAGACAGTACTGGCATGATGGGCTGAAATTCCTCCTTCTGCATCAGCTGTAATTCTGTGAGTAGAGCCATTATGTTCCCCTCTTACCTTTGACAGTCAGCCTACCTTTTGTCCTTCCATTTTTGACATCACTCATTGCAAACTCCCACACCTCATTCATTGCTCACTTTGCCTTTAAGACACCAGCGTCTCTCATGATAAGTGCTTCATCATTCCCCAAAGCTTTTACTTTCCTTAAAGGCCATGTCAAAGTTGGAAACCTCTCCCTCGCGATGGCTCCTTCAATACCCTCTTAAACCGTGGTGGCTCAGTGGTTAGTACTGCTGATTCACAGCACCAGAAACCCAGGTTCAATTCCAGCCTCAGGCGACCGTCTGTGTGGAATTTGCACATTCTCCCTGTGTCTGTGTGGGTTTCCTCTGGGTGCTGTGGTTTCCTCCCACAGTCCAAAGATGTGCAGGTCAGGTGAATTGGCCACGCTAAATTACCCACAGTGTTAGGTGCATTAGTCAGAGGGAAATGGGTCAGGTTGGGCCGAAGGGCCTGTTTCCACACTGTAGGGAATCTAACCATCTAATCTAAAACTCTTGACTGGTTACAAGAGAAAGTTCATGTGTAAGCAAAATCACATTTAGCTTTCTTGCCCAGCTTTCCTTTCTTCGTTTTATCAGGAATATTATGATTTTTCCTCTTCCATTGCTTTTGTTTGTTTGAGTTTCCAAACCTACATTTACTCCGCAGCCCCCACCAACATCCTGAGCTGTCACAGCAGAACTTAATCGCGATAATTTACCCAATTGCAGAAGTACAAATGAGTGCAACTCTTATATTTCCCCAGTTATACCTTACCCCTTACAATCCACAGATCTTCGAAACCCAAATCTGACATTGACAAATCATTATGGCCGAAATCATCCCAACTTTGATTTCAACCTCAAAATGACTGTTCACCCCAGTGTTTTGACTTAATTATAGAGACACCGAGTCACAGAGCTATAGAACATGGAAACAGACACTTCAGTTCAACTTGCCCATTCCAATTAGATATCCTAAACGAATCTATTTATATTTGCCAGCATTTGGCCCATATCCCTCTAAACCCTTCCTATTCATATACCCATCCCGATGCCTTTTAAATGTTGTAATTGCACCAGCCTCCACCACTTCCTCTGGCAGCTCATTCCATACATACACCACCCTCTGTGTGAAAAATTTGCTCCTTCGGTCCCCTTTAAATCTTTCCCCCTCTCACCTTAAACCCAAGCCCTCTGGTTCTGGACTCCCGCACCCCAGGGGAAAAAAAACCTTTGTCTGTTTATCCTATCCATGCCCCTCATGATTTAATAAACCCTGATATGGTCACCCCTTAGCCTCCGACGCTCCAGGGAAAACAGCCCCAGCTTATTCAGCCTCACCCTATAGCACAAACCCTCCAACACTGGCAACATCCTTGTAAATCCTTTCCTAACCCTTTCAAGTTTCACAACATCCTTCCTCTAGCAGGGAGACCAGAATTGCAAGCAGTATTCCAAAAGTGGCCTCACCAATGTCCTGTACAGCTGCAACATGACCTACTAACTCAATGCACTAACCAATAAAAGCAAGCATACCAACCACCTTCTTCACTATCCTGTCTACCTGCAACTCTATTTTCACAGAACTATGAACTTGCACTCCAAGGTCTCTTTGTTCAGCAACATTCCTCAGAACCTTACCATTATCTACCCCCTAAAACAATGGGTTCTATCTCCCGAAGGACAGAGATCATTACCACACCGACATGAACTCAGGGTGTGGTGAATCTGTGGAATTCTCTATCACATGGAGGTCAAAGTCATTGAAAATACTCACCAGTGGGACAGATAGGGTTTCTTTATACAAAAGGAGCGAGGAGAGAGAGCAGGAGTATAGAGTTGATACTGAGGATCAGTCATCAAGCCATACAGCATGGTTGTTGAAGCTTCGGTCCAAATTGTCTATGCCAATCATATTCCCAAACTGAACTAGCCCCCACCTGCCTGAATTTGGCCCATATCCTTCCAAACCTTTCCTATTCATGTACTTATCCAAATGCTATAGAGTCAAGATCACGTTAGATGGCAGCATCAGCCCAATGGTACAAATGGTTACTCCTGCTCCTATTTTCCATATTTCTGACCGTACTTCAAAATGTTTCCGAAGTCCTTTGGGCCAGCTCTAGATTGTGAAGAGCAATTGTTGCTTCGCTCTCCATTTCACCCATTGGTGCTCAGTAATTTCGATCCCGAGTTCGAGATTTTCAACCCAAATAGTTCTGAATGGTTCAATCTAAAATCCCGTTGGATATGGGCCCACGGCACAACATTGCCAATAACACAGCAGAAACTGCCATCAAATTGGCAGCTTCAGTCACAGACACAGTATTCCAGCCGACACTGGCAATGGAAAGTCACACTGATACTTTAAGAAGTGGCTGACTTAACTGCAATTAAGGGTCAATTTTGGGGAATGGGACATTGGTATGAAGAGCAATAGGAGCTTTTTGCACCCATAAACTGATGCAGAACAGCAACGGAAGCTGAGGCTAGTCCTAAACAGATGTACACGTGCAATTGTTTGATACTAACCTATAGATAACACATTTTGAAAATATTCTGGGATTGTTGATGAGGACTGAGTAATCACTTATATTGTCTGACTTTAAAAATTCTTTCTGTCCTCTTATAGAGTCATACAACATGGATATAGACCCTCCAGTCCAACCAGTCCATGCTGAACATTATCCCAAACTAAACTAGTCCCACCTGCCTGCTCCTGGTCTATATCCCTCCAAAACTTTCCTATTGATGTACCTATCCAATTGTCTTTTAAACGTTGTAATTTTCATTCCACACTCAAATCACCCTCTGTGTAAAAGATTTGCCCCTCGCGTCTTTTTAAATCTCTCTCCACTCAATTACAGTTCTGATTGCAGGAGTTTTGAGGGATGGGGAATAAATTAGCCTTTTTGAGAGGGGGGGCAAGCGATTACTGTGACACTAAAGTCTGTAAACAATGCCTAAACTTCATTATGTGCTAATCGATGGATGCTTGGCTGCTTGTCCTGTATCGATGGGTGTAAATTCCTTTGTAAACAATTAATGAAGTTTAAATCCAATTTTGCTTACCTAGACTAGTTTGTTATTGGGTAATAGATGGGTCATGATGAGTTACAGGACACTCACTCAATCTGTGACATCCTGAAGCTCAAATGATTTTGTGCATATCAATAGAATGATGACTCATTGTCTTGTACACACTGCAGGTCATTTCCAATTCTTGATTGAATATTTAAACAATACTGAAGGAAAACTTCTTGAAATTGTTACCTGTCAGCAAAATGAAAGCTTGATATCTTGGAAAGAAGTCAAAGTAATGCATCTTCATGCGCCCTCAGGCCTTGTCTCCTCATATTGCATTACTGCCAAAACACTACAAAGTCTATTGGGTGACAAGGAGGAAGAGGAAAAGGGCTCCAATTCAAAGTAGAAAAGCAGGAGGCTGGGAGAACACAGCAAGCCAGGCAGCAGCAGGAGATTAAGAAGTCAACTTTTTGGGTATTAATCGAGTAGGATTAAATTCTAATCCTGAAGAAGGGTTAATACCTGAAACGTTCTCTTCTCCACCTCCTGATACTGTTTGGCTTACTGTGTACTTTCAGCCTCCTGTTTGTCTACTTTGGATTCCAGCATTTGCAGTCTTTTTTGGGATTCTAATTCACCGGGATCTGAGGTGCCCTCTTATAGTTTAGGAGAAAGTGAGGTCTGCAGATGCTGGAGATCAGAGCTGAAAATGTGTTGCTGGAAAAGCGCAGCAGGTCAGGCAGCATCCAGGGAACAGGAGAATCGACGAAGCCCTTCCTGAAGAAGGGCTTATGCCCAAAACGTCGATTCTCCTGTTCCCTGAATGCTGCCTGACCTGCTGCGCTTTTCCAGCAACACATTTTCACCTCTTATAGTTTACTCAGGTAGCTATTCTCTCTGTGAGTCTACGGTCCTGTCAATCCATTAAACTCTTCACGGAGGCTGAATCTGTCCTCTTCAAAATGGCATGCATATGTGTGGTTTATCTAAAAAACTATTAACAGTTTATAGCATCTCACTGGTTACAATGGGTTACAATGTTTAAATGCTTAATCCACATGGCATTGTTTTCGGATTAAATAGAATTGCCAATCTGATTAACAAGATATATTAAAATTAAGTAAACATTCTTACACAGTAAGGGAGTTAACTATCTAAAGGGCCAAAACAGAGAAAGCAGGTAGCACAGGACAATGTTGGGAAAAGTACAAGAACTCTATCTCTGAGGAAGGAATGTAAAATTGCTTTCTCTATGCCAAGGAGCTAGGCTCAACTCTGGCACAGGCAGGAGATGGGCAGTATTGAATTGACTGCCTGCTGTGCCTTGGAGCATTATCCTGTCAATTGACTTCAATGAATCCACTGGCTTTAGCTTCTGTCATCATGTATTAGTGTTAGAGTTTTTAATGCAGTGAAACATTAGCCTAAAGGGACTTTACAGGAGCAATTACTGTACCAAATTGAAACGTGGCTCTGGGTTATATAATGAGATATTTGACGAGATAGCCAAAAGCTTTGTCAAATGTTTAAAAGATGATTTATAGGTGGAAAGAGAGCAACTGAGGCACAGGGAGGGAGCTTAAAAAAAGTATTTCGTAGAATGTGAGTTTTGCTGACTGGGCAAGCATTGTCCATCTCTAACAACCCGGGAGCAGGTGGTGGTGAGCTCCCTTCTTGAACTGCTGCAGGTCAAGTTCTGTCAGGGAGGGAATTCTAGGCTTTTGACTCAACAACAGTGATCAAATGGTGATTTACCTCCAAGGTAGGACCTGTGTACCTTGGAGGGAGCTTTTGCAGGTGGTAATAATTTAGGTGGTAATAATGCCAGGTACTTGTTGTCTTTGTCCCTGTAGATGGTCGAAATTGTGGGCTGGAAGCTACTGATGAAAAAGCCTCGGTGAGTTGCTGCAGTGCATCTTGTAGATGGTGCGCTCTGCTGTCACTGCGTGTTGGTGATGGAGGGAATGAATGTTGAAGATGCCAGTCATGTTGGCTGTTTTGTTCTGGGTGGACTCAAGCTTCTTGAGCATTATTGGAACTGCACCCAACCAGGTAAGTGGTAGTATTCCACTTACCAAGTGGCAGTTGGGACGTCATGTTGAGGTTGCTCACCAACATCGGTGAGGTCTCTTCTGGAATACTGTCTCCAGTTCTGGTCACCCTGTTATAGGAATGATATTACTAAGCTGGAGAGAGGTCAAAAGAGATTTACCAGGATGTTGCCAGGTATAGAAGGTTTGAGTTATAAAGAAAGGCTGGATAGGCTGGGTGTCTCTGCCTAGGCCAGAATTTGGTGCCCCATTCCTAATTGCCCAGAGAGCAGTTAAGAGTCAATCACATTGCTTTGGGTCTGGAGTCACATATAAGCCACACCAGTTACAAAGGCTTGTCGATCTTGGATTCCAGCATCTGTTGGTTTTTTGCCGCTAACGAAAAAGGGCTATACCCAAAACGTTGACTTCTCCATCTCCTGATGCTGCTTGGCTTGCTGTGTTCTTCCAGCCTCCTGCTGGTCTATGCAGGTAATGAGGAAGGCAGTTTCCTTCCCTAATTAATGAGCCAGAAAGGATTTTCCTGACTTTCGACAATGGATTCATCGTCATCATTGGACTCTCTAATTCCAGATATTTATTGACTTCATATTCCACCATCTGGCGGGATTTAAACTGGGTCCCCAAAACATTATCGGCTTCATTGGACTAACAGTCTAGCAATAATACCATGAGGCCATTGCCCCTCAGGACATTACAAAGTCAAACTTAAACTTGGGATTGTATGATGAGCAAATGTAGTTTTCAAATCTGGAATCTAAATAACTCTGTTCACTTAAAAGTGTCTCCCATTTCTAAAAATAAAAGAAACAAACTCTTGGCAATAACACAATTTTTTTTGCTGTTCAGGGTACCTTTCATTCAACTGATGAGTAATGATGACATTATCGCAGAAGTGTACAAGTGAGCTGACTTAATCAACAGTTAAAAATGATGCGATTACCAAAGCAGATCGTGTTAATTACTGTATTCAAATTATGCAAATACACAGCCCCTTGTACTGGTGAGCTGAGTCACACTTACAAACCAAAGTTCCTCTGTGATTCTGCTCATTGTTCACACAATATCCTGTGGATGTTACAGAGTGAATTACAGCAACTAGGCCAAGCTCTGCTGAGGGATCAAGGCAAATAACCTTTAACGAAAGTGGAATTTGCTGGAGAAACTCAGCAGGCCTGAAAGCAGAGTTAGCATTTCAAGTCCACTGGCCCATCTTCAGAACATAAAGTTTAACCTTTACAACAAGGTCAGTAAGTGGCAAAAACAGGAAACATTCCCAAGTTCAAAGGATAGTGAACGTTCAAAATTATTTTCCCCAAAAAACACTGCTGAAAATTTCATGAACCACCTCAGCAGATTCTGTGAACATGGACTGCTTTCCCAGTTTTCCTTTCATTCATAACACCAAGTTTTCCATGTGTGTTCTTCTCTGTTTGTGAGTTGTGCATGTGTGCACGTGTGTGCATAAGGGCTAATGCATAGAGAAATTTGGGCTTTAACTAGTTGGAGGTATATGTCAGCCATTCTTTTTTTTAACCTATAACTAGAGTCTCTACTTGTAATGGATACATGTTAAATATAGAAACCTGACTCATGGTCTCTCTCAGTATGGACGAGAAAATGAGGCAAATTGGGAAATTCTGTGCACTTTTAGAACTCTGTAATTTTTGTGATGACTCCAAGCATAGCAGGGCTTGATTATCATTGTGAGGTGCAACACTTCACTTAACTATTTATCGCAAATTGCTTCCACTGTGTAGTGTGCTTGCAGTTCAAGGTTAGACTTCAATTTTGGATATGTCTGTGTTGGTCTGGCATGCTCTCCTACACTTCTCATTGAAACAGTGTTATAAAATCAACATTATCCCAGAAGAACATAGGCTGGTCTCTGAGACAGAGAGAAAAAACTAGTGATGGTTTAATCTGAGGGTCACCACGCCTCAGATGAGGGGAAAGGCTACAAAGGTAGCCCCAGAGCTGGGAAGTGAACCCATGCTGTTGGCATCACAGCACAGCCATTCAGCCAGCTGAGCTAGCTTTGGACCTGCTGGCTGTAGAGTAACCAAAGAGTAAGGGTCACGAGGACAGAGTTTATAGTTGAATCGAATCACAGAATCCCTACAGTGTGGAAGCAGGTCATTCAGCCCATTGAGTCCATACTGACCCTCCAAACAGCCACCCTCCGAGACTCACCCCATCCCTGTGACCCTGCATTTACCATGCCTAATGCACCTAACCTGCACATGGAACAGGGCAGCCCTTCCTCATGAAGGGCTCCTGCCCGAAACATCGATTTTCCTGCTCTTTGGATGCTGCCTGATCTGCTGTGCTTTTCCAGCAGCACACATTAATCTTATCTCTGCACATGGAACAGTACAGTGCAGGAACAGGCCCTTCAGCCCACAATGTTGTGCTGAACATGACATTAAATTAAACGAATCTCTTCTGCCTGCGCTGGGTCCATGTCCTTCCACATTTACATGCTTTTGCACTGTGGGAGGAAACCGGAGCACCCAGAGGAAACCCATGCAGACACGGGGGAGAATGTGCAAACTCCACACAGACAGTAGCCCGAGCCTGGAATCAAACCCAGGTCCCTGGCGCTGTGAGGCAGCAGCGCTAACTACTGAGCCACCATGCTGCCCAATGTCATACACAAGGTAAAAATTCAGGTACCAGTCATTTGCATCGGTATCTCAGATAATAAACAATAGCTTCAATATGCCAGGTGGTAATTGTGACCAAGGTATTTCACATGGATTCTCATAAGCTATTAGTCAAGTGAGAACAAGTACTGCAAACTATTAATTAAAGTGTAGACAATGTATGGGAAAAATGTATTTTGCTCCGAGTTAGTAATATCTATTAAGATGGATTAACCATCAAGTGATGAAGTAAATGTATTACCAAATTCTTTGTCTGAATGTCATGAAGAAGTATTGCCTAATGGTGAGCAATAGAGACTTAAAAGTAAGTACATTTTGAAATATGATAACTTGAAGAAAATAATGCGTGAGCTTTCAAGAGGCAACTAGATAAATCCACCGATCTTCAGGGGCTATGAGGAAAGATCAAGACATTAATTGTAGTGCTCATTCAAACAGGCACAATGGGTGAAATGGCTTCTTGCTCTGTTGTATCATTTTATGCTTCTGCGAACCCAGATCAATCCTCCCCTCTGTTTACTCCTTTAATCTACATGGGTAAAACTGTTGAAAGGCACCAAAGAAAGACTATTTTCTTCAGAGTTGAGATGTACAATATTTCACGGGAGACAAGAAAGTGCTGTCAAGGTTTAAAGTGCCTGAGCTATGTGGGTGAGCCACAATGTTAAATGTGACTCATTATGTACATGAAATCTTTTGAGATGGTGCCTCTGTAAGATTCTTCACTGAAATAAAAGAAGTAGACCTTTTTAGAGTGATTATGGCTAAGAGATATGAGCTACGTTTTTGTAATGGGTCACAAAAAGCACAATGAGCCAGGTCTTACCAGGTTCTAATGGACACTGAACGGAACAGGCCAAATGACTCCAATTAGAAGCTTGATGGACACATAAGTGGTGTGTCCTACAATGTTCTGCACATCTGTATTATTTAATAGAGTCACAGAATAATAGATATGTACAGCATGGAAACAGGCACGTCGGTCCAATTCGTTCATGCTGACCAGATATCCTAATCTAAGCTAGTCCCATTTGCCAGCAATTGGCCCATATCCCTCTAAATCCTTCCTATTCATAGACCCATTCAGATGCCTTTTAAATGCTGTAAATGTACCAGGCTCCACCACTTCCTCTAGCAGCTCATTCCATACATGCACCACTCCCTGCATGAAAATGTTGCCCCTTAGGTCCTTTTAATATCTTTCCCCTCTCACCCCAAACCTATGCCCCTCTAGTTTTGGACACCCCCACCCCAGAGAAAAGACCTGTTGTTTTTTACCCTATCCATGCCCCTCATGATTTCATAAACTGCTATGAGGTCACCCCCACAGCCTCCGACTCTCCATGGAAATCAGCCCCAGCCTGATCAGCTTCTCCCGATAACAGAAACTCTCCAACCCTGGCAACATCCTTGTACATCTTTTCTGAACCCTTTCAAGTTCCACAACGTCCTTCCGATAGGAGGAGTACTTTGAGAATTGGTACCCAGCTCAAATGCTGCTCAGTGTTTATTCCCAAGCCCCCACTACCCGAGTGAAGAAGAAATTACAAGGCCAAGTTCATTAAAACAAAGAGGAGGTACAAATACGGACTCTGGAAATAAAGGCAACAATAATACTGGAAATGCACATCACGTCAGGCAGAACCTGTTTCAGGTCGAGACGCCCTCCCATCAGAATTGACAAAAAACAGAAAAGTGAGGGTTTTTAAACAGTACAAGTTGTAAGGGGGCAGGAAGTAGAACCTGGAAGCCCTGTATCTCTCAAATGGCAGAGGTTTGGTGAGGCAAGGGTGGGAGGAGGCAGGTAGCAGATTCTTCAATGCCTTCTTTCCTTCCTGATTAAATACCTCTCCACCCATTCATTAAACCTGTTACAGGGGAGGGTACAAGATTTCATATCCTGCAGGCCCGTGGTCTAATTGCCACAAAACAGACATCCACAGATTGGTCAGATTGGTTGTGAAAATCACAACGAGACACGCTGTGTCGAGAGGGAGGTAGAGCCATCACAGCCATAATCAGCCAGAAAAGGAACAACACACAAAAGAGGCCATTCAGCCCCTCATGGGCGGTCCAGCTGAAGAAAATGGGTATCCATTTGAATCCCACTTTCCAGGACTCGGTCCATAGTCTTGCAGGATACGGTACCTCAAGTGCACACCTATGTTCCTTTTAAATCAGTTGACGGCTTCAGCCACAATCATCAAACCAGGCAGCAACTTCAGGCACCCACCACCTTCGGAGAGAAAACATTTCACCTCCAAATCTTTTACCTTAAATCTGGTTATTGGCTTCTCTGTAGCGATATTCCCTGTGCCCTCGTTATATCCCTGTGCCCAAACCCTTCAATATTCTGCACACCTCAATGAAGGTACCCCTCTGCTTCCTCCCTCCTGAGAAAAACAAGCCAAGCCTACTGAATTGTTTTGCCAACTACAAATTTCAAGCCCTGGAAGCTGCATATGCATTTACATAGCACCAGATCATTCACCATACACAACACTGAGCACTCCCGCAGCTACATAATAATGAAGTGCAAAGTTTTGCACATTACTACATCAGGTGATACCTGAAGACTCTGGGGTTTTTCCAGAGGCTTGGTATTCTTCATGTTAGCTCAGCACATGTGGCCCGGATATTTCCTGAGCTAACTCCGAACCACTGACATTTGTGCACTCTCCTCTGTTTTTCAGATCATCTAATAGTCCTGAAACATCTATTCATCAACAATTCCAAACATCTCTGCCTTCTCTATTCCCCAAGGCTTAAAACAGATGGAATTATTTACAGCTTTCCTTGAAAAGGAGTGGTACTCCCTGAAATTGTCAGTGGTAATGATATTATGGCTTTAAGAGGTGTATTTTTTAATGACAAAAGGTTGAGACAGAGGTGCGAAGCAGACTGCTAAACACCAAAAAAGGTAAGCAGCTTGTGAGTCCCTGGGGCCTTTTTAAAAAAAAAGTTTAAACAATAGAAGCATCCTGAATGGGTGGGGTCATGCTCTCACAGAACCAGGATTTTTAGTTTTATTTTTCAGCAGTTGCTGGCACCTTGAAGATGGATGTGGACACTCAAATTCCTCTCTCTGTTACAGCTAAAAGCCAAGTTCTGTTCCTGCTGCTAGAATTGCATATGAGACAATTTATTTTACTGAATTTGCCTTTGCCAAGGGTGTGTTTATGGGATGTTACTATATTAAAACGGCTAATTAGTTATAATATATATCTATTGTTTTGTTAAGCATTTCTGTGGAGTGATAGTTCAGCCATTTCTTTTTTGTTGTTTTTATTTTGTCTGTATTTTAAATGCAGCGTAAAATATAAAGTGTGTTTTGCTTAAAGCCAAGCAGTTTGATCAAGTGAATTGCATTTGGAATGCAATGCCTCACACCTACCTTTAAAATAAGAAAAAGTTCGGCTCTTGACTATCTACTTAATACATTTGGAGGGGGTTTGGTTTGGTCCATAACACAGCGCTATCAAAATGTTCACAGAATTATTCTGACAGGAGCTTTGAAAAATATGATCAGTATGGAGTTAAAAAAAACAAATTGCAATATATATGCATATCTTCAGTTGCTTTCTTTAAATTTAATTTTCCTCCAGCGTTAGTCGCAGTACCTAGTAAAGTGCAACACTTTGCACTTCATTATTATGTTGAATTGTGCCTGAGGAACATATAATGTACTCTGTAAATAAGTGTCATTAGTTTGTATCTAATTACTGTGTTTTATATGTTAACCAGCAGAACCAAGTTTTGAAATTATTACATTGGCAACAAGGTTAAGGCCTGCATCTCAAAATTACAAAAAAAAAACAAAAGCCAGTCAAGTCTGTAAAGAAGATTACAGTCAAATATCTCTTTTTGGAAACTAGCTCCAGAAAATTGACTACAATGATGGCAGCCTGTTGTTGGCAAGGGCGTGGATGGATGTGAGATAGCACCCAGAGGAAATCCACGCAAACAAGGAGAGAATATGCAAACTTCATGCAGTCAGTTGGCCGAGGGTTGAATTGAACCTCAGTCCCTGGCGCTGTGGGGTAGCAGTGCTGACCACTAAGGCACAGTGCTGTCCTGCAAGTAAGGCACAGGCACTGCTGGGGTGTTGATGGATAAGGATTGGATCTGTCCCAATTGAGACACTTAGCATCAGCATCAAACCCTCTCAGGACAGGAACAGCACAGCCAAAGGAAGAGGTTCCTTCTGCTCTGCTCCAGCATCACAGTTCAGATACGATCTCAGAAGAGCATTTCCTAACCACACACAGGCAAAAGGAACTGGTTCAGACATTGTTTTTGTTTTAATAAACCATGCTTCCCTAGTGCATTCTCCTTGGAATACCTTGATCAATCAAAATGCCAACCAACCAGCTATCTTTTTGCCGTACGGCATAAATTGTTGTTCCCTTCAAAAATAGGCATTCTCACATCTGTCCTGATGAGTGCGAGATGAAAAACTTTAACAGTATGTCTTCATTTACAGCAATACCTCCTAAATACAGACCTATGCCATTTGTGACAGTTTCCACTAGGCTTGCCAACTCTTGTACATATTCCTGGGCACTTATAGCCTCATAGCTGTAACAAAGCTACACATCAGTCCTCTCTCTCATCCCCACACTCCGGGTAACCTCGTGTGTCTGAGTTGCCACAGTCTTACAGACCATACGGCTTTTATCTCATGAGTTGGATAGAGAAGGAGACAATTGGTGGTGATTTAACCTGAAGGCCACCATGTCTCAGGCGAGAGGGGAGAGACTGAGAAGGAGAGTCCTTCATGGTGACCTCAGCCGGTGTAAGAATTGAAACCACGCTGTTGGCATCACCTTGCTTCACAAACCAACCATCCGGCTCACTGAGCTTAACTGACCCCCACTGGGTTACTGAGTTAGTCCACCCTCTCAGGAACCATAGCCAAATAGAACACATAAATGTTGACTGGGTGATTATGAGTCAGACAGCCTTATTCCAAGCCCCCTCTACCTATCTATAATACTTCTCTCGCCGAAAAGCAAAAATGATCAGAAAGCGAAAAATAAACATTTATTTTGTGCCCCGATACTGTTTTTCCACGATTCCCCTTGGCAAGGCCCTGGAGATTAATCTTCAATCCTTGTGGGTGTGGTTACCATTCTTCCCACATCAATCATCCTGTGGCCTCTATGAACAAAACAGCCAGCGTGAACAAATTAACAGCAAACTCGTGGCATGTGCTCCTTCCTCCAAGGGGTTTATGGACTAAAGCAGCTCAAGTCAATCCCACAGACATCCCCTCGGATACATTCACACTGAGCTCACGTTCATCCATTTACTGGGATGCTCTTAAATGTTACATTTATTCATTCATGGGCTGTGAGCCTCACTGCCTGGACCAGCATTTGCTGCCTGTATCGAGTCGTCCAGAGGGCTTTTAAGAGTAAACCATGTTGCTGTGGATCTGGAGTCATGTGCAGATAAAGCAGGTAAGAATTGGCAGATTTCCTTCCTTGAAGGGCATTAGTGAACCTAATGGTCTTTTTAACGACATCTAAAATGTTATACCGAATCAAAATATTATACCGAATCAAATTTCACCATCTGCCACTGTGAGATTCAAGCCTTCACTCACAGAGCATTAGCCAAGAGTCCTGAATACTTACTCCAGTGATACTACCATTTCACCACCAGTGCCACTTCCCCTGCATCTACTGAACGCGAATCAGAGAGTAAAGAGAGCTGTGTCTTCCACGTTTTACCTCTCCTTACCTGAGGAAGGATGCTTGGGCTATGGACAGAACACATTGAAAGTTTACCAGACCGATCCCTGGGATAACAGGACTGACGTATGAAAGGAGACTGGATTAGTTAGGAGTATATTCACCCGAGTTTAGAAGAATAAGAAGGGGATCTCATAGAAACCCACAGAATTCTAACAGGACTAGGCAGGGTAAACTCAGAATCACAAGTCACAGTCTAATGATATGAGGTAGGTCATTTAGGACTGCGCTGAGGAGAAATTTCTTCTCCCAGACAGTGGGTGCCCGTGGAATTCTCTGCTACAGAAAGACATTAAGGCCAAAACACAGAAAGTTTTCTAGATGGAGTTGATCTGGATCTTCGGGCGACAGGGATCAAAGGGTGTGGAGTAGAAAGTGGAATCAGGGCACCGAGTTGGATAATCAGCCATGATCATATTAAATGGTGCAGCAAGCTTGAAGGGTCGAATGGCCTACTTGCCATTTTCTATGTTTTATTATGCCTGATCACATTTAAAACCCTGCTGCCTGTATTCTAACTTGCACCATCCAATCCATCCACCCATAACGAGGCCTGCGCTCACTGGTTTATACTGGCTCCTGGCCTAGGGCATCGCTGGTTTAAATTTCCCATCCCATTGTTCCCATGCACCTCACACCTCTCTGTCTCTATAACTTCTTCCAGCCTTTGCACTCCTCCAATTTTCACTGTGGATAAATTTCCAATTTTTATTGCTCTTCTTTGGTGGCTGTGTTTGACACCTCTCAAACCCTCCGAGATCTGGAATTCTCTCTGTAACTATCATCTTTCCACATCTCTCACTCTTGCATTATCCTTTAACTCAAATTCCACGACCATACATTTTTGTCAGCCATTCTAATGTCTCTTGAAGTGGCTTGATGCCAAATTCCATCTGTCCATATTCCTCAAATCACATTGGGATGCTTCATTACATCAATATGCTATCTAAATGTAAGTTGTTGTTGTGCAAGACTGCACCACTTGGCCTACCTGCTGAAATGTCATTAGCATCAGCTGCAAGTCCTGGAACCTGTCCCTGGAGACAGTGCTGACAAGGATGGTTGGGGCACATTGTGCGTGAGTGTCGGGAGGGCCTGGAAATTAAATGTTCCTATTGCTTATGGGATCCAGGTTTGACTGGAAGGAGAGGAGAGGTACTTTTTTGTAAAGCCTCCTTAGATACTGAAGCAGTCCATGTTCAAATGCAGCAAGATCTGATCAGCATCCAGGCTTGGGCTGACAAATGGCAAGTCGCATTCACACCACACAAATGCCAGGCAATTGAAGTCAATCTAAGCATTGCACCTTGGCATTCAATGGGATTACAATCACTGAATCCCCTGCTATCAACATCCTTGAGGTTACCATTAACCAAAGACTCACTGGATTTGCCATATGCATACAGTGGCTACAAAATTAGGTCAGAGGCTATGAATACTGGGATGAGTAACTCACTCCTGACTCCCCAAAGCCTGTCCACCATCTACAAGGCACAAGTCAGGAGTGTGATGGAATACTCCCCACTTGCCTGGATAGGCGCAGCTTCAACAGCACTCAAGAAACTTGACACCATCCAGGACAAAGCAGCCCCCTTGATTAGCACTGCATCCACAAATGTCCACTACCTCCACCACCGACACTGAGTAGCAGCAGTGTGTAGTCTCGACAAGACACACAGCAGAGATTCACCAAAGATCCTTGGACAGCACCTTCCAAATCCACAATTACTTCCATCCAGAAAGACAAGGGGAAGAGATACATCGGAACACCACCACCCACAAGTTCCCCTTCAAGCCACCCTGACTTCTATTTCTAAGTTCCTTCATGATTGCTTGGTCACAATTCTGGAATTGCCTCCCTACCAGTACTGTGGGACTGCCTACAGCACAGGGACTGCACTGCTTTGAGAAGGCAGCTCGCCACCACCTTCCCAAGGGCAACTAGGGACAGGCAATAAATACTTGCACAATCAGCGATGCCTCTGTCACACAAGAGAATTTTTAAAAATTGAACTGTTTGGCAAACGTAAAGCATACAGCCAAGAAAACAGGAGAATAGAAAGTTTCCAAATGTCTGCATGATTTACAATTGGGCATTCCACAGATAATTATTACTCCTCGTGCCTCAATAATTCATTGATGTTTCTGTGATCTACAAATCTTGTCGGATTGTTTCTAATGACAAGAGCTGCCAAATCAAGGTCACACCTTGATTTGAGTGATTGACTGCTTACATGATTTTTTTGACTCCTGTGCTTAAAACTAGAAAAGGATTATTGCCTTATTCCATTGCCATCTTAAGGATTGGGACTGCTGTTGGTCTGAACTGTGATTTTGCCGTAAACCTCAATAGCTCTTAACCAGCTCTGCTGAACTGAACTAAATAATCGGAGTTAAATGCTATCACTTACACAAAGGGGTTCACAGTCTTCAAATCTATCTTTATCCTGTTAGGCTCAAAGTCTAACTGGAGGATAGAAGCACAGAGATAGTGTTTCATCAGGTTGTCAAGGAAGAATAAATTAATTGACTGCCTATTGAGTAAAGGATGAATATTAATGTGATTCTTTTTAATGAGGAATATAAAAATATTGACAGTGAGCACAATACCGAGATTATTCTGAAAGTGCATCAAACTGGCAAAGGATGTGTTTGTCTGAGGTTGAATAATTTGTCTTTTTCCTTCATTTGATTGACACGGGCAAGACCAGCATTAGTTACCCATCTCTAAATGCCCTGATCTAGGTGCATTTTGCAGTCATTTCAGGAGGTGGTTAAGAATCAAGCAGATTGCTGTGGGTCTAGAGCCACAGGAAGGTAATTATGGCAGATTTTCTCTCCTCAAAGACATTAGTGAACCAGGTGGGGTTTTGATAATAGAATCTGTGCAGGCACGATGGGCAGGATTACTTTATTCTGCACTGTAACAATTCGGTGATTCCGTCAACAATAGCTTCATGGTCACTGTGGTTCTATGTGTTCCCAGCGCCAGATTTCATTCATTGAGTTAAAACCCAACCAGCTTATGTGCTGAGATGTGAACCTACGACCTCAGAGAATCGGTCTTGGTCTTTGAATTTCTCACCCTGCAACTTTTCCACCCTACTTCCATTTTAATAAACCCGCACTACCTGGTTGCTGGTTAACTTTAAACATCTGTACCATCTTGAGTAAAGTTCTGCCCAATATCCATTTTGGCTTTAATTTCTACTCAATCTGTCTCTGCTGCTCCCATGCTACCTCAGTGTAATTTACAGATTTGGGAGGTTTGCACTGAATAGGCTTCAATAACTGGGTTCTTTATATAAAACAGAACACAGCTATAGGTCCAATCCATAATGTCTTCCTGGTTAAAATTAGAACTTCCATTGCACTCTCCACATGCAATATTTTTCTATATCCCTGTTATAGAAGGGACATTAACATCTCAAAAAACATAAAGTATTGACTTGCATGGACAATTGAACAACGTGCATTTCGTAAACACCCTTTCAATCAAACCTACCAAAGCACTTAAATGTTGAATGACCCACATGAGAAAATAGTGAGGGCTTTATAAAGAGGGAGGCTTTAAGGGTCAAATTAAAGGAGAAAAGAGAGATGAAGAAGCAGAGAGATTGAAGGAAGAAATTCAAGAGTTTGGGGGTCTTGGAATCTGAAAGCAAAGCCATTGATGTCAAAATGAAATTGGGGACGTACAAGAGGTCAGAAATGGAGGAGCGCAGATACCACCAAGGATTTGGAGGAGATTGCAGAGATAAAGAATATTAAAGTGAAATTGTCCATTTGGGTAGGAAGAATTTTAAAAAAAGCATGTCATTGAAATGGTGTGGAAATGCTGAGATCTGAGATGTGGAGGGATCTGGGTGTCTGAATGCATGAATCAGAAAAGGTTAGTTCCAAATGCACAGCAAGTAATTAGGAAAGGTAACAGAATAGTCTTGCTTATCACAAGGGGAACTGAATACACAAATCGGGGCGTTATGATTCAGTTACACAGCATCTGGAGCTCTGTGTTGGTCATCTCATTGAAGGGAAGGAGCAAAATGGGGTGGAGGCAGTACAGAGAAGCTCAATACCTGGAATGGGTAAGCTATCCTCTGACAAAGGGGTGGTCAGGCTAGTTCTATATCCATTGAAGCTGAGAAGAGATGACTTATTGAAACATAACAAATCCAGAGAAGTCTTGACAGGTGTTTCCTTTCATGGGGGAGTCTTGAATTAAGGGGTCACTGTTTAAATATGTGGGATGAGGTGATTTTTTTTCTCTCTCTCAGAGGATCATGAGTCTTTGGAAGAGTCATCCTGGACATTTGATGGAAGCAGAGTCCCATCAACATTTTTAAGGCAGGTACAGTCAGATTATTGTTAAGTTGGAGGGTGAAAGGTAATTGGAGTAGGCCGGAATGGAGATTTGAAGTTACAATCAGATATGATCTGATAGAATGGCAGAGGAGGCTCCAAGTGCTGAATGGCCTACTTCTGCTCCTCACTGATGAGGCCAAGGAAGAACCTAATTCAAGGGGAAAAAATTTCAGACCGAAACATCGATGGATGGGAAGTTTCGGATTGATTGGAGAAGGGAACAGGAAACTGCAGTTAGAAACTCTTCAGAGATTGGAACTAACTTTACTGGAACATGAACTAGCCACTTGGATACAGAACTGGCTTGAAGGTAGAAGACACAGGGTGGTGGTGGAGGGTTGTCTTTCAGACTGGAGGCCTGAGACCAATGAAGTGCCACAAGGATTAGTGCTGGGTCCACTACTTTTCATCATTTATATAAATGATTTGAATGTGAATATAAGAGGGATAGTTAGTAAGTTTGCAGATGACACTAAAATTGGAGGTGTAGTGGACAGTGAAGAAGATTACCTCAGATTACCTTGATCAGATGGGCCAATGCGCTGAGGAGTGGCAGATGGAGTTTAATTCAGATAAATTGAGGTGCTGCATTTTGGAAAAGCAAATCACTCATACACTTAATGGTAAGGTTCTGGGCAGTGTTGCTGAACAAAAGGACCTTGGAGTGCAGGTTCATAGCTCCTTGAAAGTAGAGTCGCAGGTAGATAGGAGAGCGAAGAAGGCGTTTGGTATTCTTTCCTTTATTGGTCAGAGTATTGAGTATAGGAGTTGGGAGGTCATGTTGCGTTGGGAAGTCTAGAACTAGAGGGCATAGGTTCAGGTTGACAGGGGAAAGATATAAAAGGGACCTAAGGGGCAACTTTTTCATGCAGAAGGTGGTGCAAGTATGTGATGAGCTGCCAGAGGAAGTGGTGAAGGCTGGTGGAACTCCAGCATTTAAAAGGCATCTCGATGAGTATATGAATTGGAAGGGTTTAGATGAATATGGGCTATGTGCCGACAAATTGGACTAGATTAGTTTGGGATAAAAAGGGACCTAAGGGGCAACTTTTTCACGCAGAAGGTGGTGCGAGTATGTGATGAGCTGCCAGAGGAAGTGGTGAAGGCTGGTGCAACTCCAGCATTTAAAAGGCATCTCGATGAGTATATGAATTGGAAGGGTTTAGATGAATATGGGCCATGTGCTGACAAATTGGACTAGATTAGTTTGGGATATCTGGTCAGCATGGACAAGTTGGACCGAAGGGTCTGTTTCCATGCTGTAGAGCTCTATGACTTTATGTAAGATGAACAAATTTAAATGAAGAACAGTACATATCAAGAACAGACCCTTTGGCTCAGGAAGACTGTGCTGACACATGATGTCTTTTGAAATTGAAAATCTTTTGCCTCGACACAGTCCAAATCTCCCTATTTGCTGCCTATTCATGGAACGGCGGTATATTTCTGAGTCAGGGTGGTGAGTGGTTCGGAGGGGACCTTGCAGGTTGTATTGTTCCCAAGTTCCTGCTGTCCTTGGCCTTCTATGTGGAAGTGGTCGTGGGTTTGGAAAGTGCTGTCTAAGAACCTTTGATGAATTTCTGCAGTGCGTCTTGTAGATTGTACACACTGCTGCTACTGAGCACCAGTGGTGGAGGTTTGTAGACGTGGTGCCAATCAAGCGGGTTGCTTTGTCCTGGATGGTGTCAAGCTTCTTGAGTATTGTTGGAGCTGAACCCACCCAGACAAGTCGGGAGTATTCCATCACACTCCTGACTTGTGCCTTTGTTGATGGTAGGTAGACTTTGGGGTGTCAGGAGGTGAGTTACTCGCCGCAGTATCCCTAGTCTCTGACCTGCTCTTGCAGCCACTGTGTTTATGTGGTGAGTCCAGTTGAGTTTCTGGTCAACAATAACCCCAAGGATGTTGATAGTGGGGGTTTCAGTGATGGGAATACCATTAAATGTCAAGGGTCAGTGGTTAGAATGTCTCTTATTGGTGATGGCCATTGTCTGGCATTTATGTAGCATGAATGTTACTTGCCACTTGTCAGCCCAAGTCTAGATATTGTCCAGATCTTGTTGCATTTGAGCACGGACAGCTTCAGTACCTGTGGGCTAAATTACTGCATACCTGGCAAACATGGACAAATATTTAAAGCAGACAAAGATATTGGACACAGGAGAACAGTGCATTTCTTTTTGCAGGACTCTTTTGCTGGTTCAGGTGATCTATTTTGGTATTGAAAAAAATTCAAAAGTTCTATGGTTCTAGCAGAGTAGACAAAGATAGACAGGACAAACTGTCTGAGGAACATTGAAGAAGGAATATCAAAACAATCAGCCCTTGGAAATATGTTGAAGCAAGTCGACAAATTCAGCTTTGTGAAGCTGATCCAATACCTGAGATAACTAGTCAGGAGTGTGCCCAGGGTAGTTAATAATAACTATCCCTTGTTTCATTTGCAGAACAAGTACATTACATTCACCTTCCATTTAACAATTCCAGTGAGAATGGATGTGGTTTAAATCTCCATATCACAGATACATTTCCTCTGTTACAGAATTAATTCTGATCTTGGTTTACAAGTAGCAAGATTTCCCACGCATGCAAATATTTTTAGTCAAAGTTTCATTGGCACATGAAAAGCTGATAGAATGGATGTCGAACGGCTTACTGTTTAATTACAATTTGCAATTACAATTACAATTTAAACTACAATTTGCTGCTTTACATACATTCCCATTTCTCCTTCTGCCATTTCAGTTTGGGATCAGTCTCCATCTCTGGAAGAGAAATTGTTGGCGTGGACCAGATTATTGCAGAGTCGGGACGTTGTTTTGTGCTTTCATAGGATGTGGGTATAAGTGGCAAGGTCAGCATTCATTGTTTCTCACTAAATGTCCCTGTACTAAGTGGCATGCTACAGCCATATCTTGGGGCAAATGGCAGTGTACCATGTTACTGTGATTGCAGTGTCACGTGTCAGCTAGATGATTTAAAGATGGCAGATTTTCTTCCCTCAAGGACATCAATGAACCCAGTGGATTTTTGATCTAAATTGCCAACTGAAATGTAGAAAACAGGAATGGGGTGGGCCATTCGGCCCTTCAAACCTGCTGGAGTATTCAATATGATCATGGCTGATCATCCAACTCAGTATCATATTTCCAATTTCTTCCCATAAACTTTGATCCTTTCAGCCCTAACACCTATATCTAACTCCTTCTTGAAAACATTCAATGCTTTGGCCTCAACCACTTCTTGTGGCAAAGAATTCCACAGGCCTTCTCTGGGTGAAGAAAGTCCTCCTCAACTCAATCCTAAATGGTCTTCTCCATGTCCTGACACTATAACCACATTTTGGATTAGTGGTGCTGGAAGAGC
>NC_057719.1:9364935-9400470 GCF_004010195.1 Chiloscyllium plagiosum
AAGAAATGCTGTTTGTTAAAGATGGTAAATAGTATGTGAGAAATAAAACAATCTAACATAGCAAACCCCTAATGACTGGAGAAGCACAGTGATACAGCTCTTCGGGAAGATAGGAACAATGGAATCCGAAAACAGTACAACTAAATAAACACAATACCATTGAGTGTGGTCCCAAGGAAGTTATGTCAAGGTTGCAATATTTATCTAAGCCTGCAAAAAACATAAAACCTAACAGTGGGGAGTTGTAGGGGCAAGTTAGAATGCTACCATGTTGACAGAAACATAGTGGGACTGGGAAATAAATATTCCCAACTTAGGAATTTTGGGGAAAGAGGAAGAAGGAAAATATGAAGAATTCCTTGCTAAGGAAGGACAAAAGTCACAGCCATAGGAAAGGGTTATATTGAAGGAATGGGCATACTGCTTCTGTTGTAAGGGAGTACACTATAAATTTCTAAGTACCAGAAATGGAGGTTTGCAAGTAGTTACCAGGATACCATAATAGGAAGTTATGAATAGCTTGAGTCACCTTAGGATAACACTGAAGTTTATAGCCAAAAATAGGTGGGGGAGTCCAGTGGTTAAAGAAAGAGTGCGGGATTGGTGTCTGAATTGGTAGTTCCCATGGAGAACAAATGGCGATGTAGTGCAAGACTTAGTTCTGGGTAATGAAGCAGGACAAGTGGACAATGGGGATGCAGAAACAGGGAGATGTGAGTTCGCACACATAAGATGCAGTTAAACTTGAGTGGGTGTGAAACAGATTTACAATGATGTTGCCGGGATTGGAGGGTTTGAACAGGAAGAGGATGAATAGACTGGGGCTCTTTTCACCCTTGGAACTTCAGAGGTCGAGAGGTGACATTATAGAGGTTTACAGAATCATAACGGGGCATGGACAGGCAGGATCCTTATCCGAGGGTAGGGGAGTCCAAAACTAGAGGGCATGGATTAAGGTAAGAGGGGAAAGATTTAAAAGGGACCTGAGGGGTAATGTTTTCATACAGAGGGTGGTGCATGTATGGAATGTGCTGCCAGAGGCAGTGGTGGAGTCTGGTACAATTACAATATTCCAAAGGCATTTGGATAGTTTAAGAATACAAAGGGTTTAGAGGAATATGGGCTAAGTCATAGCAAATGGAACGCGGTCAGATTGGGATATCTGGTCAGTGCGGGCACGTTGGACAGAAGGGCCTGTTTCTGTGCTGTCTGACTCAATCTCTGAAGAAGGCATGGCAGATTGAGAAGGCTGTTGAAGAAGCAGACAGCACCCTGAGCTTTGGAAGCTGTGGCATAAGTACGATTGAAAACTTAATGAGTCAGGTACAGTATGGCCATTGCTGGATTGACTGAATCTGATTCTGGGTTTCAGGGGAAAGTCAAGGGATTGGAGAGACTGCAGAAGTGACTTTTTACAATGTTCCAAAAGGGAAAGGGACAGATGTGTGAAGGACCTATAGAAACAGAGATTGTTCACGGCAGAGCGGATCAGACTGAGGGGACATTTAACTCAGTTGTTCAAAACCATGCTGTGTGAGATGGAGGGGAAGGAGGCTGGAAGAACACAGCAAGCCAGGCAGCATCAGGAGGTGGAGAAGTCAATGTTTTGGGTGTGAGCCTTCTTCAGCACTAGGGTGGGTTTGGGGGGAGCTGCAGATAAAGGGGGTGGAAGGGGCAGGGTGATGAAGTGGGGATAGGTGAAGAGAGGGAGAGGGTATGACCTGATTGGTCAGTGAGAGAAATGAATCCAGTTGGTGGCAGGGAGTAATGGAAGGGAGAGGGAGGGGCTGTGAAAGGAAGTTATTTGAAATTGGAGAACGGTGGCACGGTGGCTCAGTGGTTAGCACTGCTGCCTCACAGTGCCAGGGACCCGGGTTCAATTCCCACCTTGGGCAACTGTTTGTGTAGAGTTTGCACAATCTCCCCGTGTCTGCATTGGTTTCCTCCTGGTGCTCCGGTTTCCTCCCACAGTCCAAAGATGTGCAGGTCAGGTGAATTGGCCATGCTAAATTGCCCATAGTGCTAGGTGCGTTAGTCAGGGGTAAATATAGGGTAGGGGAATGGGTTTGGGTGGGTTTCTCTTCGGAGGGGCAGTGTGGACTTGTTGGGCTGAAGGGCCTGTTTCCACACTGTAGAGAATCTAATCGAGTCTCAATGTTGAGTCCTCCATGTGGAAGATGAGGTGTTGTTCCTCCAATTTGCGGTGCGGCAATGGAAGAGGCCAAGGATGGTCTTGTTGGAAAGGGGATTTTGTTGGCTGTTTGGTCAGGGTTAGTCACCACCGAATACGGAATGTGGATAGCTGCAATAAAGTGTCAGAAGTCGGGTGGGGGAAGATGACGATTTTTTTTCATTATGATCTGGAAAGCACTGCATGTAAGGCAGATGTTACTCTTCTATCTGTTCCATCCAAGAGCAAATTCAATAAATGTTTGGAAAGGGGAAACTTGAAGGGGTATTGAGAAAGAGCAGGGAGTGGGAGCTCTTTGAAAGAGGCATGAGTATTGAATGGTCTCCTCTTGCACTATATACAATTCGATGACAAGTAAGTAATCTGTAGGTAGATGATCACTTGGGAGATAGGGACCATGACTTAACAGGGTTCACAATGAAAGCAGATAAAAGGGAGTGAAAAAGATAATTTGTAGTCAACATAAAGGGAAATAACCAAGAAGTAATAGGATACTCAAAGCAAAGGTGCAACAAAGGAGGTTGTCAGAATAGCAGTGATACTTAATAAGCATCTTGCAAATGTTTTTACAGAGGAGGTTGGGAATGATACTGTAGGTGTTACCCGAGGCGGATGGTAAAGAGCAGCTGCTGGAGATAAACATACAAAAAGAAACTGCAATAAGGAACATAATCATATCAAAACTAGAAAAGGCAACAGATCCAAAATGGTGTGCATACTGGGGACTGACTGTGACAGTACAAAATCCTTTGCAAAGGGGAGTTAAAGACCAGGAAATTGTTCGAGCCTTGTTCAACAAAGAGATAACTGAGGAAACTATATACTCATTATTTTCACTTCAGTTATGAGTAGTCCTCAGTGTTATACAACACAAGGTGACATTTGCAAAGTCATCAAGTCATCCATGATTTGTAAAAGGAACACTGTTCCAGACTAATTCAATTCACTTTTCCGAAGAAGAAGCAGATAATATGGGCCAAGAAATGCACTGGTCGTGATCGAGATGGAGTTTTCGGACATGTTATAGGTTTCAATCTACTGCCCATCACACCACCACCTCCTGTCCCCCAGCTTCATAAAAACTGCTGAACGTACTGGGGAAAAGAGTTTCATTGACTCTGTCCCAGCCCAGAGAGAAGCAGCCTGCACTGATAGGCACATACATTTAGCTTTCATTCTTCAATTGATGTAGATTACACTGGTTCCGTGTGGACGTGATGGGCTGAATGGCCTACTTCTAAACTGCAGGAATTCTATGATCCCAGGAATTTGAGATTACTTTTCAATGGGGAGGAGTTTGAAGTGATACATTTTGGTAGAGAGAAACATGGCGGCGCAGTATTAAAAAAGGGGAAGTGGCAAAGGTACAGATTCAGGAATATCATTAGTACAGTACATAGGAAAGTAGAAAAATTTTCTGGAAACGAAAGATCACCAGATTCAAAATATCATTTAAAGAAGAAATGGGAAGTAGAAAAGCAGACAGGCAAATGGGTTTCCAGTTGCTCCATTTAAGGAGCTAGAATTGGATGACCATAAAAGCTTTGTGGAATAATACAACACCAGAAGAGGCTATTATTCCAACCAATCCATTCTTTCATCTTAGCCACCCTTTGTATGCTCAATTTTTTTGATAATTTGAAAATGTGGAAAGTGACTCCATAGAAGTCATCAATGCTTTAGGTCCTCGAAGGTCGTCCCTTGTCCGAATGCTGGAAGGTAGTGTGGCCCTGGAAAGCATCACACTCCTTGGCCCTCCCTAACAGAGCAAAATAACCAGAAAGCAAGATGAGGAGAAGCCTTATCACGAAGATGATCTGAAATATGCCGGTGACAATGGTGGGGGAGAAAAGACTCAACAATAACTTTCAAAAGGGGTTTGGTTCAATGGTTGACATGGTGGAAGATTGGATCGATCCTTGCAGAGGCTTGATGGACTGAAAAGCCTCCATTGTCTGGATTTTTACAAGTGTTTTCTCACTGTATGATGTTCACGGTAACACAGGGTTTATCGACTTATCATCTTTTACACTATTCAAATGGTTGGTTGCTGTCTGACACTTGGGATCAGCAGAAAAGGTACCATCTGCCCCACTTCCAATAAGGGAAGTCTGCTGGGGTGTACCTAATAACAATTAGGGGTAGCTAAACCTGCTAATACAAATAAATCCTAATGCCACTGAACCAGCCCATCAGGAATTCTGTTATTAGACTCAATCTAAAGCCATATTTTGCTGATCGAAACTCTGTTTTGCATACTTGCTCCACTGTGGTGCCTTTTTGATTTAAAGTGGACAAATCCACTGGAAATTTCTTTCACAATTAACATCTTGTCTCGCTGAACTGCATTAGGGAAGAAAATACAGTCCAATTTGTATTGTAATAGGATGGAGCATTAACTCCACACCACAAGCAGTGGGCAATTGCAACTCATGCAATTGTCTCACTTATATCACCTCCATTTCACTCATTATCACTGATTGCATAGATCCTTTCACTCGCTCAGTCCTTTTCAGTATACTTGGCAGCTCTCAGCTGAATTGGCTGCAAATAGAATTTAAATGATTTTTACTTTGATTCTCATTTGGGGTGATCTGTGCCTTTGTTATTTTGAGACTGTGTACTATTCTAATGTGCTCCTAACCAGTATTACACATTTGAATCTCCAAAATCTAAACTCTGCTTCCCATGTCCAAACTAAGTTCTGGTCATCCACTACCTCTTTCTGACATACACTGGGCTCCTGGTTAGAAACTGTACCGCAGTTTTGAAATACTCATGCTTGCTTACAAAGCCCTCCATTGTTTTGCCCCTTCAATATCACTGCAATCACCCCCGAGTTTCCAAGAAATCAGCAATCCTCCACTTCTGGCCTCTCAATCATTTCCATTGTTCTACCATTGTTAGCTGTGTTTTCAGCTGCTAAGGTCTGAAGGTCAGAATTCCCTTCCCATATTGGAGCGGCCCCCAAGGATGCATTCTCAGCCTCCTATTGTACTCCCTGTACACCCATGACTGTGTAGCCAATGCTATCCACAAGTTTGCTGACCAACACCACCATGGTAGGACAGATATCAAACAATGATGGGTCAGAATGGAGAAAGGAGATAGACTGCTTGGTGTCATGATGTAATAACAATCTCCCTCTCAATGTCTAACTGGTCACCGACTTCAGGAAGAAAAGAGGAGGACATGCCCCTGTCTACATTCATGGGAACTGAGGTGGAGAGGGTCGAGAGCATCAAGTTCCTAGGAGTGACGATAACTGGCATCCTGTCCTGGACTTCCCATGGAGATGCACCCCAGTCAAGAAGGCACAACAATGCCTCTTCTTCCTCAGGCAGCTCAGGAAATTTGGCATGTCCACAAGGATCCTCACCAACTTCTACAGATGCACCATGGAAAGCATGGCCTGGATTGGAAACTGTTCTGGCCAGGATTGTCGGAAACTCCAGAAGGTTGTCCCCAGACCGATACACAAGCCAACCTCCCATCATGGAATCTATTTACACTTCTCGTTGCTGTGGAAAGGCTGCCAACATCATCAAAGACCTCTCCCACCCCTGTAATGCTCTCCTACGACCTCTTCCATCAGGCAGAATATACAAAACACACGCACCAACAGGTTCAAGAAGAGCTTCTTCCCTGCTGTTATGAGACTGATGAATGGACTCTCTAACTTCAAATGGTGTTGATTTTACTGATGTTGGTCTAGCTTTGAGCACCTCTGTGCAACTTTAACCTTGTATACTTTGATCAGTCTATGCTCCCTATGATCTGCATACCCTTCTTTCCTATGATCTGCCTGTCCTGCTTGCAAAACAAAGCTTTTCACTGTACTTAGGTACATGTAACTACAAGAAATTAAATTAAATCAATGAGGTGTGACCTTAGAGGTGTATTAAATCATGAGGGGCATAGATAGGGTAAATAGACAAGGTCTTTTCCCTGGGGTGGGGGAGTCTAGAACTAGAGAGGATCAGTTTAAGGTGAGAGTGGAAAAAATTAAAAGGGACCTAAGTGGCAATTTTTCCACGCAGAGGGTGGTGCATGTATGGAATGAGCTGCCAGAGGAAGGCATCTGGATGGCTATATGAATAGATAGGGTTTAGAGAAATATGGACCAAGTGCTGGCAAATGGGTCTATTTACCCTATTCATTCCCCTCGTGATTTTATAGACATCCAGCATCTCATCTTCCTGGCTGACGATCATCAACCCCTTTGTCCACCTCCTCTTTCTCTCTCTTTCAGAGCTCTGTCTCCACCTACCCATTCCCTCCTTTCTCCCCAGTCTCCATCATCAGCACACATATAACCTTTCTTTAGCTGCTATCAGTTCTGAAGAAGGGTCATTGGATCCAGAACATTAACTTTGAGTCTCTTTTTCATAGGTGTTGCCAGATGGGCTGAGTTTCCCCAGCAATTTCTGTTTTTGCTCATTTCAGATCTCAAGCATCTGCAGTTCTTTGTTTTATGTTGGTGGCTATCATTGCTTGTTATTAAAGCCTATCTAGACAGCTTTGGAAGAAAGGAATCTTACATCTTCGACTGGCCTCTGTGTGACTCTAGATCCACAGCAATGTGGTTTCCCCCCCCCTAACTGTCCATGAAATAACCCCACAAGCTACATGGGTCAACAGCAAGTAGGGATGGCTAACAAATACTTGCCTTGACAGTGATACCTGCTTTCCATGCAAAATCTATAAAAAGAAACAATATTTAAATAAGTAAGTTAATATATTTTCACTGTGACTAAAAGGTGAAATCTCAGCACAAAAGAAAATCCTGGGTTTCCTAACTCTCAGAGATCAGCATAAACTCTCATTGAGTTCAAAGGACAGATGGAATGTTACAGCTAAAAGCATCAAAGAAATTTTCAACAGACTGAGATCACCTGTGTTTCCAAAAATAATGGGGGACTGATGACCCTCTGCTTAAGCTACCCCCTTTTGATTATGTCCCAAGCTACAGGCATATTTCATATGTTTCCCTTTGAGGAATATACAAGGAGTGGAGTTAAGCCAGTTTCAACTGTACTGGAGAGCGCTCGTGGGACTGAGCATTCTCATGTCCCTTAGCCTGGATTGGAGCATTGGCATATTATGAAGATCACAGTTGAAGAACTATCCCCTAGTCATCCCTGTGCGATGGGTAAAGAATCTCTCACTCTGAATGATGGAAGCAATCTAGGCAGCAGTCAGATGAAAGGGAAACAGGACAAAAAAGGACTCTATCTCATTCTGGATTCAATCTTGGTCAGAAGGAATCAAAATTATAGAATCTCACCAGTCTTCAAAACAAAGGTTCATGAAAATAGCTCCCCCGTTCTGACCCGAAACATTAGCTCTGATTTCTCATGCTACCAGATCTGCTGAGCTTTTCCAGCAATCTCTATGTTTGCCTCTAATTTACAGCATCTGCAGTCCTTTCATTTTTTTAGCAAAGTTCCAGTAAACCCCAATGCAATGGTCACAATATTCAACAGTCTTTTCCAAACACTTCAGAGATTGGTCTGTATATCTTACAGGACTCCCCTCTTATTCCTAATCTGCACGTATGCATGTTGTGTTCATACTTGTTCTCACACGTGATCATGCATAAACTCACTTTTTGCGTAATTCAAGAAAGCCTGGTTAAATTGGTTCCTGTTTAAAAAAAAAAATAAGCTCATTTGGATCTGGGAGAAAGGGCAGGGATCATTTTCAGATTAAACTTGGTGGAACCAACCAAGTTGGATAAACAGGGGGAGTTAGTTCATGCCTTCTAATCCGGGAGTATAACAGTCTGGGGTATCCCATCTGCAATTGTAATAAAAACAAAAAACTACTCGAGATCACACTCAATGCTCTGATGAAGAGACATCTAGATTTGAAATGTTAGCTTGCTCTGTCTCTCTCTCTGTGGATGCTGTCAGGCCCACTGTGATTTCCAGCATTTTTTTTTTTGTTTTCAGTACAGATTTCCAGCATCTGCAGTAATTTTGTTCCTGCAATCGTAATAAATTGATAAACTTTGCTGGAGTAGGTTTGTAACAGATGCAAGTCAGCGTGAACTGAACAAATGGGACCAGCACTTTGATACAGCAAATTACAGCCATGCTGAATATATTTACATTTCCTAGCTGCCTCTTACTGCAGCATATTCTCCTACAGATTCAATCTCTACACTGTTCACCCAAAACCATCCATGTTCCTAATGATGGCATGGGTTAATGAGCTTCTGAATTCCTCCCCCATTTCCCCCCCCTCACTCCAACCGCCTTATTTAACTTGCTTAACATATACTGGGTTGGAAGAGAATCACAGTCTAACCAGGACTATAATTTGCTGTGACAGAGTACAGTGACACTGATTTAATATGAAGCAATTGTACTTATAATACAGCTGACATGGACACTCAAAGATATTAACATTTCCTTTACACTGAAAAATCTTCTCATCCAAAAACTATCTCCTTCGTTGTACTACTTAGTTGATATAAAATAATTTTAACTCCTCTGAACGGAGGGATAATTATGTTGTTCAGCGAACACAGTGCAAGCTCAACTCAGGACTGACACATTCACTCAACCACATTATTACTGACACTGTCAAAATATTGGTCTATTCTTTGAATAAATGCGTATCTCTGAACCCAGTAGGTTGCGAGTTTTCAGCTCACTTCAGGGAGTTATAGAGATGTACAGCACGGAAACAGACCCTTCGGTCCAACTCGTCCATGCCGACCAGATATCCCAACCCAATCTAGTCCCACCTGCCAGCACCCGGCCCATATCCCTCCGAACCCTTCCTATTCATATACCCATCCAAATGCCTCTTACATATTGCAATTGTACCAGCCTCCACCACTTCCTCTGGCAGCTCATTCCATACATGTACCATCCTCTGCGTGAAAAAGTTGCCCCTTACGTCTCTTTTATATCTTTCCCCTCTCACCCTAAATCTATGCCCTCTAGTTCTGGACTCCCCCACCCCAGGGAAAAGACTTTGTCTACTTACCTGATCCACGCCCCTCATAATTTTGTAAACCTCTATAAGGTCACCCCTCAGCCTCCGACGCTCCAGGTACTCTGACCAATAAAGAAAAGCATACCAAACGCTTTCTTCACTATCCTATCTACCTATGACTCCACTTTTAAGGAGCTATGAACCTGCACTCCAAGGTCTCTTTGTTCAGCAACACTGCCTTGGACCTTCCCATTAAGTGTATAAGTCCTGCTAAGAGTTGAACAATCTGGTCAACTCCCCTGCCTCAGAGCAAGACTGAGTGAGTGCCGCACTGTCAGAGGTACTATCCTTCAGAAAGAGGTTTAAAGTGAGGTCTGAACCACCAATTCCTCTGGAAGTTCATTCCACACACAAACTACTCTCTGTGTAAAAAGATTTCTCCTCATGGTCCTTTTTAAGTCTTTCTCCTCTCACCTTCAAAATATGCCCCTTAGTTTTGAACTCCCCTAACCTTGTCTTACACTTTCTCTATGCCCTTCATGATTTTGTAAACCTCAGTAAGGCCACAACCTCCTACTCTCCAGTTTGTGTTTATTAATATAAAGTTCAAGAGTTGAGAATGATATGGGAGCAGATTTCCTGGAGGGTAATGGAGCTGGAGGAAGTCACAGGTGTGGAGGGAGCAGCAGAGGGAGACTGAGAAAGAGGGCTCAGAATTTTAAAAATGAGGTATTGGTTGATCAGGAGCCAGTACAGACCAACGAGCACAGGAGGGGTGAATATATCTCCGAGGGGTGCAAATTAGGATAGAAGGGATTTACGTGACCCCTGGCTTAGGTGGTAGAATGTTGCCGAGGGATTAAGAACCCAAAAAAAAGGGGAGGGGTTGGAAAGCGAAAAAAGTGGCAATATTATAGAACAGCAACCATTTCTGAAAACCGTTTCTGTCCTTTCAGGAGACACATCTTTTTTTAAAATTTGAAGACTTGTTAAAACAAAACAAGATACTGGATAAACATCTGCAGCTTGAAGTGATGTCGCTGACCCAGTAAAGGAGCTTCATTTGTCTTCACACTGATTCCTGATGGTTAGTGATGACCTTTTGTCTCATTGAAGTGACATCCTCTGCACTGAAGAAGCTGCACAAAAATAATTGTTCACAAGCGTTGCGGACTATAATTGCGTCTGTGCCTTACTTTTAGCTGACTCGTTAGGAGGGCTGAGGAATAATGCAAAGCAAATAGTCCTTTCATGATGGGCTGATGCAGGCACAATGGACTGTTAAATTCGTATTATCTTTGTCTGCCCAGTTTGGAACAGGGTCGTTAGCCCATTTAATATAAACGCGCACACAAAAAAAAATGCACTGCTTGCAAAGAGCTGCTAAATAGTTATTCGAATTATGCTCATCTCCCCCCAAAAAACGCATGAACATTTACTCACTTAACAGCTGTGTAACTGAGTGCAAAGCTCATTGTACCTTCCCACCCAGTATTGCTTATTGGAATAGACAATGTGTTCTGGATTGCAAGAAGGACTGGGTCTATATCCTCTTGAGTTTAGAAGAGTCAGGGGTAACATGACTGGGTGGATGTTGAAGAGATGTTTCCTTTCTTTAAGGGAATCCAGAACTCTGTGACTCTCGAACCAGGGTTCATAGTTTAAAAACAAGGGGTCACACATTTAAACCAATAGTGCGGAAACATTTTATTTTCTCTCAGAAGATCCCTGAGTCTTTGGAATTCCCTTTCTCAAAAGGTGGTGGATGCAGAATCTTTAAATAATTTCAAGGCAGACAGATAGATTGCCAAGGAGCATGAAAGATTATCAGGGATGTAGAGTCGAGGTTACAATCAGACCAACCATATCTTATTGAATGGTGGAGTAGTTTCGAAGGGCTGTATGGCCTTCGCCTGCCGCTAATTTTTAAACCTCAATATTTCCATAATGTGGATTAAGATTTGGAATTTACTGTCAGGGTTAAATGAACATATGAAGAAGGAACAAGACTATAGTCACTTGGCTCTTTGTGCCTGCTCCACCATTCAATACAATCAAGGATGGTCATTCTACTTAGCCCCCTTGGCTTCTTCCCATTGATCCATTTACACCCAGGAATGATCTCTAATTCCTTCTTGAATTTTCCCAATGACCAGGGAGTACAGAACACGGGGTGACTTTGTTCCCAATGATCCGGAGTCAGACGTTGAGTGATACAGGGCAGGCTTTCCAGAACTGCTATGAAGAGAAATTTCTTTCACCCAGAGAGTGGCGAACCTGTGGAATCCTCTGGCACAGGATCCCTACAGTGTGGAAGCAGGCCATTTGGTCAATCAAATCCACACCAACCCTCTAAACAGCAACCCACCCAGACCCACCCCCCATTTCCCATGGTTAATCCACCTAGACCAAACATCCCTGCACACCTTGGGACAATTTAGCATGACCTATCCCCCTAACCTGCATATCTTTGGAGGGTGGGAAGCATCCCACAGAGACACAGGGAAAATGTACAAACTCCACGTAGACAGTCGCCCAAGGCTGGGATTGAACCCAGGTCCCTGGCAGCAGTGCCAACGACCGAGCGACCGTGCAGCCCTCAAATGCTCCTCGACCTTTCCACAACACCACCGTTTCTGGACAAGGAACTATGTTTGATATCACCACAGTTAGCAGCCACTGGTTTGGAGAGGCGAGAGCGAAAGAATACCTGACTACATAACTGTTTGCCCCCATCACCCAGGGACACTCTGCAAGGAGCTCTGACAAGGGAGAGTGCCAGCTCCCTATGCTGCTAGTTAACTATTGTGCAGTGTCCCGTGCCTTGGATGAAATAGAAATGGAATTGGCTGCAGTTCAGACTAGACAAACTGACAGGCAATTCCTATGATCCCGCAAAGGCTCTGCGACAGACACAGAAACAAAGAACTACAATTACTTAGTGTCTTATTACACCATTCAGAAACTTCCCAAAGCACAACACAGAGAATGGACGACATAGTACAGTTATAATGTGAGAGAACATGAGAAAATGTGGATGCCAACAGACTCCCGTGTACAGGAATGAAACCAGCAACCGGTGGGGCATTAGGATGGGGACGCTGTTTAACATCGGCTTTAACATCAGGACAACTAAACATCCTTCTCTGAATAGCACAACGAGATCATGAAAATGAACTGAAACAAGGCCGTTGGGTTACTGATTCATCTGATGGATGGTACACAGTTGCAATGAAGTATCCGCAGGGATTGTGAGGGAGGTTTGAAGTTATAGCCTTGAAGCCGAGAATGCAATTTACAGCATCAAACCAATGACAGCATCATCAGCTTTTGCCAGAAGGCTAAAGCCAAATGTGGAGTGACAGCATCTCTGAGTTTTGCTTTATCTCTAATGAAAATTCAATGAAGAACCAGAAAGACAGAAAGATTTGATAATCCCATGACATGAGACCTAGAAAGAAGTGGGTAAAGGTTGGCTTTTATTTTATGAGTAAAGGTTTCTGGGATATGAGCTTCCCACTTCAGAAATTTGGAGACAGCCAATTGCAATGTCAAATGTGGGAGAGAATGGCCATCATGCCTCTGTGACTTTACAAGTGAATACTCTCTGCTCATGCGAATATTATGGTTTTGAAATCTGACAGCTTGGAAGGAACGACAGTGTCTGTGCTAGTTCGACTGGAGTTTAAAGCAAACAGATGGATACACAAAGACTGAACAGAGCTTAGCTGATATCCAGAGGCATAAGGAGTGTCTTTCATAGACCTGCATAATTTCCCAAACTAGAAAAGAATAAAATTTCAGCTCAGATTCTTCAAGGATTACATGCCTTTTAACCAAGCTTCCTTCTTTCCTCTCTCTGTTTGCCTCTTACAGTCCAATCCTTGGCAACTGGAAATTAAAACGCATTTTTCTAGTTGCAGACATACTTGGGCACCGTTCAAATGCAGCAAGGGAGCACCCCCCTTGGGTTAAGGAAAGGAAAGTATTGTACTTAACGTCTTTCGTTATTCACTCACAGGGCAAGTGTGTCTGCAAGGACAAGGGCAACAGATACATGGGAACACCACCCACCTCCAAGTTCCACTCCAAGCCACTTGCTATCCAGACTTGGAAATATATTGCCATTTGTTCACTGTCATTGGATCAAAATCCTGGGGCTCTTGAGCAGCATTGTGGTTGCAGAAGGCAGCTCTTAGATGCTTCATACATGCACTATAGAAAGCATCCGATCCGCTGTATCATATAAATGGTCTGTGAGATACTACAGAAAGTCGTGAACACAGCCTGGTCCATCACACAAACCAGCCTTCCTTCCAATTATTCCATCTGCACTTCCCACTGCCTCCGGAAAACAGCCAACACCATCCGGGTTATACTCTCTTCCATCGGGCAGAAGATACAAAAGATACAGAAGATGAAAAACGTGCCAACAGATTTAAGAACAGCTTCTTCCCTGCTGTTATCAGACTGACGAACAGATCTCTAAAAAAAAATTAGAGTTGATCCTTCTCTGCACCTTCGCAGTAGCTGTAACACAATAATCTGCATTCTGTTCTATTACCCTGCTGTACATATGTGTGGTATAATTTGTCTGGTTAGCACTCAAAACAGTACTTTTCACTGTATCTTGGTACATGTGACAATAATAAATAAAATCAAAATCACCACCTTCTCAAGAGCAATTAGGGGTTGGAAGTAAATGCTGGCCTAGTCAGTGAAACCCACTTCTTGGAATATATTAAGTTAAAGCAAGTGCTTCATGATATAAGAAGTTATGAATTGTGCAATCATCAATGGCGATCCCTATTTCTGATCTCATGACGAAGGGAATGGCATTAAGCAAGCAGCTGAAGATGGTTGGGCTGAGGACATGACCCTGAGGAATTCCTACAGAGATGTCCTCAAGTTGAGATGAGTCACTTCCAACAACCAGGACCGTTTTCCTCTGTGCCCAGCCTGGCTCTAACCTGCAGAGCCTCCCTTGTGATTCTCAACAACTTCACTTTCAGTCAGACTTCCTGATGCCATGCTCAGTCAATCACTGCTTTGACGTCAAAGGTAGCTACTTTCATTTCACTTCTGGAATGCAGCTCCTTTGTCCATTTTGGACTAACGCCAGAATGAGTTCAGGAGGCAGCTGGTAAGACCCGAAATGAGCATCAATGAGCTGGTTCCTAGCTTGGCAATTCTATCAATGACACCCTTCATCGCTATGCTGATGTTTAAGAGTAGGATGGCGTGACACCAATTGACAGGATTGGACTTGTACTGCTTTTTGTGGTCATGTTCACACTGCTCTCAAGCTGCCAGCATTACTCCTGCACTGGAACAACAATGGGAATGCAAGTGCAGCTAGTTCTGAAGAACAAGTCTTCAACACCACAGCCAGGATGCTGTCAAGGCTTTTCCTGTATCATGTGCACACAATTATTGCTTCGTGTCATGTGGGATGAATCCAAGTGTCTGAAGACTGGAATCTGTTACGCTGGGGACTTCACATAGATATAAAGTTGGATCATCCGTTCAGCTCCTCCATGCTGAAGATGGTTGGACTTGGTTTTTGTACTCGCATGGAATTTACAAACAGGTCAATGGTGACCATGCAACCATTGTTGGTTGTTAGCCAGGACCAGTGGTCCAGTGAGGACTGTGACAGCAGCCAACGGTCAGACTACGTAAAGGACCCTGCGCTGGTCTGCTGCAGAGAGGCCTTGGAGACAGACAGTGATGTTTGCCTTTTTAAACTTTGCTTCTTGTTTCTCTAACTTATGGTTACACTGTGTACAGCTGCAATGTAACCTTTCTTTTCCTTCAGTTCTCTCCTCTGTGAGTAAGGATTGTACCTATGTACCGAAGATGACACTGTAAGTGGCAACTCATAAACATTCACTCATTGCAAAAAAACTATCTGCTTCGTTAGGGTCCTTGTGGGAAGGAAATCTGTTGTCCTGACGTTGTCTGGCCAACACATGACTCCAGACCTACAGCAAATCAGTAACAGCCCTCTGGGCAATTATCAATGGGCAATACTGCTTGCCTGGCAATGAGGTCCATTACCCACAAACATAAAAAAGTCTGCATTTCCAGACTTCATGTAATGATAGGGGACAGGGTCAGAGTGTGGAATTGAGATAAACATTTTGACCATATTGAATGGTACGTAAGCCTAAAAAGGTATCACATGATCTTCTGCTGCTCCAATTTCTTCTGTTCCTAACTTCCTAAAGTGTAACGCATTTAGCCATTGGGCTTGTACCCCTTGGAATTAGAGCAATGACAGAAGACCTTACTGAATCTTGTCAGATTCTCAGGGTAGATGTGGGAAGGTTGTTTCCCATTCTGGGAGATTCCAGGACCTTGTTTTTGTTTATTCACTCATGGGACATGGGCCTCACTGCCAGGCCATTCCATCCCATGCTGCCCTTGAACTGAATGACTTTCTAGACCATATCCGAGGGTCGTTGAGGATCAACCATATTGCTGTGAGTCTGGAGTCACATGTAAGCCAGACCAGGTAAGGATGGCAGATATCCTTCCCGAAAGGACACTAGTGTGCCTGATGGGTTTTCCTGACAATCAACAATGGTTTTTATAACCAATACCAAATTCTTAATTTCCATATTTCTTTAAGAATTGAATTTAAACTCTACCACAGCAAGATGTGAACCCAGGTCCCCAGAATATTGGCTGACCTTCTGGATTAATAACACAGCAACAATACCACAGGAACATTGTCTCCACAGAGATCAATACCTCAGTATAAAAGATAACACTGCAAGACAGAGGTGAGGAGGAATGTATTCTCTCAGAGGGCAGTGAAGCTGCGTGAATCAGTGGCAATGTCACTGGATTAGAAACCCAGAAATCCAGCTCATGTCATGGGGACATTGTTCAAATTCCACATGACAGCTGGCAAAGCTGAAGTTCAGCAAGTCGATCAGGAATTACCAAGTTAGTTTCAGTTATTGTGAAGCTGACACTCATTGGAAAAGAAATCCAATTTGTTTGTAATGTCCCTAAGGGAAGGAATCTGCCAGATTAGTCAGTGGTTAGGAAGGCAAATGCAATAATGGTATTTATTTTGAGAGGACTTGAATATAAAAGTAGGGATATACTTCTGAGGCTCTATAAGGCTCTTGTCAGACCACATTTGGAGTATTGTGCACAGTTTTGGGTCCCATATCCCAGGAAAGATGTACTGGAGCACGTTCAGAGGAGATTCACAAGAATGGACCCAGGAATGAACAGCTTAACATATGAGGAATGCTTGAGGAGTCTGGGTCTATACCAGATGGAGTTTAGAAGGATGAGGGGGGAATCTAATTGAAACATACAGAATACTAAATGGCCTGAACAGAATGGATGTTGGGAAGATGTTTCCATTGGTAGGAGAGACTAGGACCTGAGGGCATAGCCTTAAAGTAAAGGGAAGACCTTTTAGAGCGGAGATAAGGAGAAACTTCTTCAGCCAGAGAGTTGTGAATCTGTGGAATTCACTGCCACAGAAGGCTGTGGAGGCCAGTCATTGAGTATATTTAAGACTGAGATAGATAGGTTCTTGATTGTAAAGGGGAGCAAGGGTTACCGGGAGAAAGCGGGAGAATCGGATTGAGAAACCTATCAGCCATGTTTGAATGATAGAGCACACTTGATGGGCTGAATGGCCTAGTTTCTGCTCCTACATCTTGGTTTTATGGGTTTAGCTGGTCTGCCTGCAAACGCTGCTTTATCAAAGCCCTAGCACGATAGTCCAGTGAAGGGTATGTAGGTTAATCTGATCTTCGAGTCGAATAAAAGATGAGCACAACATTGAGGGCTGAAGGGCCTGTACTGTGCTGCACAGTTCTATGATCTATATTCTGTGGTCCACTCAGTTCAATGGCAAATTGGAGGCAGAGAACGGATGATGGTATTGTTGGTGATGTTCACCTCCCATGAAAGAATAGACTTAAAAAGAAGTGACAAAACACTGCAGATCATATCCCACCGTTCCTGCAGGAGTTGTTTGCACTGTGAATTTGAAGCAAACTGTCCCCCAGCAAATATCAATGAGCCAACTGTCCAGTGAAAGAGTAGAGGAGGTAAATGTTGGCAAATTCAAAAATCGATAGATATTTGGCAGTAGAGAACAAGACAGAGTATCCTGTGATATTTCTTTTAGCTTTGGGACTGTCCAGATGGTGTCATGAAGTCCTGTGTATCCCTACATTATTTATAGGAGTGAAATCTATGTGGTATTGGCGATATGTTGATATTTTGCATCCATTTTTAATGCTTAACACCTTTGAAGGAGGCTCCAATTTTAAAATTTATTTTTAAAACTGTGTGCTAACATAAAATTCCACAGTACAAGTTCAGCTCTGTTTCTAATACCAATATCCAATGGTAAGAGATGCCGAGAATATCCAGAACAGACTGACGTGCTGCTTCTAATGAAAGCCTTGTCACTACAATATGCAAATTGGATGTTGGCAAGAACTGTGCTGGCTTCACACTGGGATGAAATATATGATCAGTCATAATAGACATTTGTCACAAAGAAACTCGGCACTGACAGTCCGTAATTTGCATTATAACTCGAAAAGACAACGACCTTCAAAGTGAGTTGGGGGATGGCAATTCGTCAGCAACACAAAGGGTAAATCGTTAATTGTTGTTTATTTGATAATTGGGATTGGAGGGCACAAAGGGCATAGAACTAAAGGGCATAATTTAAAAATGAGGGGTTGCCCTTTTAAGGAGAGGGGGAAGGAATTTGATTCTCCGAGGATGCAGAGTCTTTGAAACTATCATCGACAATCAGTGGGGCTCATTGACTGTGCTTCAAATAGGGGCAGATTGTGACAGAGTGGGAATATCACTGCATTAGTAACAAGCGTCAAACTGACTTGGAAACATACTACCATTCCTTCACTGTCACCTGGCAAAAGCTCCTGGAAAGCACGCTGACTCAAAGGTTAGCACTGCTGCCTCACAGTGTCAGGGTCCTGGGTTTGATTCCAGCCTTGTGGATTCCAGTCCACATGGTGTTTGCACATTCTCGCCCAAGTCTGCGTGGGTTTCCTCTGGTTAGGGTGGTTTGGCCATAAGTTGCCCATAATGCTCAGTGATATGCAGACTATGTGGGTGAGCCATGGGAAATGAAGGGTTACAGGGATAATAGACAATAGGTGCAGGAGTAGGCCATTCTGCCCTTCGAGCCTGCACCACCATTCAATATGATCATGACTGATCATCGTTAATCAGTATCCTGTTCCTGCCTTATCTCTATAACCCTTGATTCCACAATCCTTGAGAGCCCTATCCAACTCTTTCTTAAATGAATCCAGAGACTGGGCCTCCACTGCCCTCTGGGGCAGAGCATTCCACACAGGGTAGGGTCAATGGTTGTCTCTTGATGGGATGCTCTTTGAAGGGTTATGTAGACTTGATGGGCTGAATGGCCTGCTCCACACTATAGGGATTCTACAAATATTCTATGCTGTGGACTGCAGCACTTCCAAATGGCATCTCACAGCCATCTTTTCTTGGGCAACTAGGGATGGACAATAAACGTTGGCCCAGTCAGTGATGCCAACACCCTGTAAATAAATTTTAAAAGGAGATACAACTTGTTTGATCCAACTGGGCCAGTGTCTATGCCTTACTCCAGCCACCTCCCAACTGTATTCAGCCAAACTCACCAACATAATCCTTGATTCCTTCTTTCCTCAACTGCTTATTGAGCTGGTCCCTGAATGCACCCTTGCACTTTTATCTTAAACATTCCATTCTTGAAATTCCAGCAACATTTTTTGGGAAAAGACTTTTCTTTAATCCTAAGTTCCCTACTGGATTTACTTGGGACTCTCTTATATTTAGCTTACTTAGGGTGTGGAAACAGGTCCTTCAGCCCAACAAGTCCACACCGACCCGCTGAAGCACAACCCACCCAGACCCATTCCCCTACATTTACCCCTTCACCTAACACTACGGGCAATTTAGCATGGCCAATTCACCTAACCTGCACATTTTTGGACTGTGGGAGGAAACCGGAGCACCCGCTTTGCCCTCGTCCATACCACTGAGACCTATCAAACCTTTTCATAACCTGAATGAGCTCTATCCAGCTCCACTCAGTCTTGTTTTTATCACATGGAGAGATTAGCCGTCGTCTGTTCATTCCTTCCTGATAGCTGCAACCTTTCAGTTCTGGTCTCATTCTTGCGAATCCCTTCTTTATCAAGCAAATTAGAATTTTCCAGGGAAAAAAAACACTTCTTTGAGATAATTGCGTCAGGTTTATGATTGATTGCATGAAGACAAATTCTCGTCAGCATTATTATTTTTCATTCTAATTGCAATGCTACAGCCGAGCTGGCGAGATATGGCTTTTTATTTTTGTTGATACATCGATAGAGCTCCACCTTTCTCCAAACAAAAACACTTCATTAGAGATAAGAATTTATTCAAGCTGTTGGGAAAAGAACCCATTGTTCTTAATTGTCAAAACAAGATAACATGGTAGTGGGAAGCTGCCTCGTCAAATGTTTTCGAGGTGAAGATGGATTTTTGAACAGTAAAGGAATTGAGGGTTATGGTGAGCAGGCGGGCAAGTGGAGTTGAATCACGAAAGGATCAGCCACGACATTATTGAATGGCGGAGCAGGCTCGATGGGCCAAATGGCCTACTCCTGCTCCTATTTCTTACATTCTATTAGCCCAAGTAAAGGGGAGAAATGTGTGCAACCTTGGTCTCCTTTTCATACCGTTGGCATGTCTATCAGCTTGTAAAAGGTAAACCTAAAATCGCTATTGCCTCATTAGACCATACGGCTGCCCTCTCTCATCAGAGAGAGGTACCTGGTGGGTTTGACCTGAGGGTTACCGAGCCCCGGGCGAGGGGAGACGTTGAGAAGGAGATTCTATCATGGTGTCCTCAGGCTGGATTTGTCATCCAAAGCAGCAATCACATTATGAGAACACAAGTGGGCCATTCAGTCCCTTGAGGGCTTGCTGTCATTTCATGAGACTGAGTGGTATACTCTGCACCACTTCCCTGCACTAGTGCTGTATCCCTTGAGGTTTTTGGTGTCTAGAACTGCATCCACCTCATTCTATAATGTGTTCAACAACTGAGACACCACCGCTATTTGGGTTAGAGCACTCTAAACATTCACCAGCTCAAGTGAAGAAATTCCTCAGTCCTCAAGGACCAACCCTTTACTCTGAGAAGGGAGAATGTGTAGTTTGGGTGGACTGGTTGAGAAGAAGATGTGATTGCCAGTAAAGTTGATTGCCAAAAGAACCAGAGGGGGAAATAAGGAAAATCATTTTGACACATCAACTTGTTCTATCCTAGAATGAGGTTAAAAATCACACAGCACCAGGCTATAGTCCAACAGGTTTATTTGGAAACACTAGCTTTTGGAGCATTGCTACTTCATCAGGTGGTGAAGGAGCAGCGCTCTGAAAGCTAGCGTTTCCAAATAAACCTGTTGGACTATAGCCTGGTGCTGTGTGATTTTTAACTTTGTACACCCCAGACCAACACCGGCACCTCCAAATCATATCTTGGAATACACAAGCTGGAAAGGATGTGGAAGCAGACTCAATAGTTTCTTCTAAAAGGGTACGGATGAATGCTTGAAAAATCAAAATTACTGGACAACTCTGGTGAAAAGTGCAGGCTGTGTGCAGGGACAGACAGCTTAGATAAAGGGGAGGGCTTTTATTCAAAGAGATGGTAGAGGGGTGACACATTGTGGTGTTCCGCTGGGCTGCAGGATCATGCAGTTCCACATCTCGCTGAGTGAAACTGCACGAACGGGTGGGGCCAAAGAGAGCGATGCAATCCCAGAGAAAGGCCAGGCGTTCCCGCTCCTCATCAAGGGAGGGATTTGGCTTGCTTTGCGACGGGATTATCACAGTACAGCTCAGCCAGAAGGATCCGGTCTCAAATTTAATTGCGTTCTTTTATCGACTCAAGAGTGCAAATCGCACCTGCTCGATGGATGAAAAGGTGCAAATTAGGTCACACATAGATAATCAGCTGCTCTGCTTTCACCGCCCACACTGGAAGATGTATCAAATATGTTACATTTTTATGATGTGTTCCACAGCACAGATAGCTCCATGCTGACAGTGTAGCAGTGCATCTGAGATACACAAAAGTATCACAGCAAGTGGAATGCTGCGGGGGCACGTTGCAAGTTGCTTTTTTTTAAATGTCTCTGAATCATCATTTTGAAAATCCTAAAAAACATCACCAAACTATATTTTCTGAGGTTCCTTGATTGATTTTCTAATAGACTGGCTTTCTCTTTTAACTCTCCAATTCTGTGTATTCACATCTGCTCTCCTCCTACAGAGGAGCTGTCAGTGCCTGGTCTAAAAGTGACCCTGGCTGAGAGGGTCTTTGGGAGGACGAGACTTTAGACAGAGCAGAGTAAGCTACTTGATGCACTGCATCTGCTTCACCATGCATTGCAATTTGATAATCCTCAATCCCACTTTGCTGCTTTGTCCACATGACTCTTCATTCCCTTACTGATTATAAGTCTATTTAGCTCAGCCTTGAATATACTTCATGACCCAGCCTTAACAGCCCTCTGTGTAAAGAATTCCACAGATTCATCATCTTCCAACAGAAGAAAGTCTCTGTCTTAAAGGGGCACCCCCTGACTCTGACATTAAGCCCTCAATCTTTCCACATCTACCTGAACAAACATTCTCTCGGAGCTGTTCCACACAGTGTGACAAAACAGTTTTGCACTGGGGACTAAGAACAGTAGTTTTATCAAGAGTGTGGTGCTGGAAAAGCACAGCAGGTCAGGCAGTATTCGAGGAGCAGGAAAATCAATATTTCGGGCAAAAGCCCTTCATCAGTAATGTCCCCAGGAGGACCAGTTCCACCACAGAGCACACCAGATGGCCTCCATCTTAAAGACTGCAATTTTCCCTCCCATGTGGTTGATGATGCCCTCCAGCACATCTCATCCACATCCCTCACCTCCACCCTCAAACCCCACCCCTCCAACCGCAATAAAGACAGACCCCCCTCCTGAAATGCAGAACGAAGAGTCTAATGGTGACCATGAAACCAGTTTGAATTTTAAGAAAAACCCAACTTGGTCACTCATATCTTTTAGGGAAGGAATTCTGCCCTCCTTTCTTTGTCTAGCCTACATGTGGCGCCAGACTAACAGCAATGTGGTTCACTCTTCACTGCCCTCTGGGTAATTAGGGATGGGCAATAAATGTTGACCTCGCCAGTGACACCACATCCTGTGAGTGAATAGTTTTTAAAAAGAAGCTGTTGGAGTTGTATAGAACCAGAACAGGTTGGTATGAGCGAGTGTTTAATTGAATGTATGTTATTAAAAATGATGGAGTCAGATTTTAATGGAGTGAGACTTCAGAGGGGGGGCTAGTTTAGCTTGGGCTTATGTTCACCATTGACTGATTTGGCCCGAAGGGTCTGTTTCCATACTGTATGACTCTATGACAGTGACAGCCCATTCCGTACAAGCACCACCCTCTGTGTCCCTTTTAAATTTTTCCCCTCTCTCCTTAAACCTATGCCATCTAGTTTTGGACTCCACTACCCTGGGGAAAGGACCTTGTCTATTATGATTTCATAAACATCTATAAGGTCACCCCTCAGCCTTCGACACTCCAGGGAAAACAGCCCCAGGCTGTTCAGCCTCTCCCAGAAGCTCAAACCCCCCAGTCCCGGCAACATCTTTGTAAATCTTTTCTGCACCCTTTCAAGTTTAACATCTTTCCTACAGCAGGGAGACCAGAATTGAACGCAGTTTTCCAAAAGTAGTTTTAAATATCCTCAATATGTAAATTTAGCCTGATCTCCAGGCCAAGACTCCAATGGGAATATTTCTTGGTGTTATCAAACATATTCTAAACAGTGCATTTAGATTAATTGGAAACTCTATGGACTTGCAAGTCAATATGGTACAAATTTATGATGACAATGGAATATTAGAAGCAGTTATCAACAGAATATTTTCTCATTCACTGTGGACATCCTTGTCTCAGCCAGCTTTTATTGCCCACTTGTAACTGTAGAGGGCAGTAAAGAGTCAACTATATTACTGTGGGTCTGGAGTCAATTGTAGGCCAGATTCCTTCCCTAAAGTCATTAGTGGCTCTTCTAATAACAATGACAACCAACAATTTCTACATGGTCATCACTAGGAAAGCTTTTTATTCCAGGCTTCCTTAGGAGTTAGCTTGAAACTTTCAGTTTAGTGGGATATGAACTCATGACCCTAAGGCATTAAGCTGAGCCCAGGATCATTGGGCCAATGACATTACCACTACGCTATCACATTTCTGAGATTTCAGGAGTTCACTGAAGGTAATGGAGAATGAGAAAGGAATGATAATCCTGCCTACAAGTTTATAGTAGTTGCCATTCGCATCGAGACAGACTAATAACTGCAGTCCAGAAAGTAGCTCAGCCCAAATCTGACAAGACAAATGCAAGAGGCAATCAAACAGATTTGAAAATAATAATTATAATGGCAACAATGAGTGCTATGCAGCTAGAGGTGGTACCGGAACATAAAGACACCCACAGCCTACAGTGCTGTCAACCAAAACATTTCATTCAATCCAGTCTACCTTACTTGAAGAGCTACCGGCAGAGACACCACCTTGGTAGCTGCTATTTGGTCTGAAGAAGTGTCTCTTGTCCTGAAACATTAACTCTGTTTTCTTTCCACAGATGCTGCCAGACCTGCTGAGTTTCTCCAGTGATCTTCAGATCTCCAGTATTTTTAGATTAGATTACTTACAGTGTGGAAACAGGCCCTTTGGCCCAACAAATCCACACTGACCCTCCGAAGAGCAACCCACCCAGACCCATTCCCCTACATTTACCCCTTCACCTAACACTACGGGCAATTTAGCATGGCCAACTCACCTAACCTGCACATCTTTGGACTGTGGGAGGAAACCAGAGTACCCGTAGGAACCCCACGCCAACATGGGGAGAATGTGCAAATTCCACACAGACAGTTGCCTGAGATGGGAATTGAACCCGGGTTCTCTGGCACTGTGAGGCAGCAGGGCTAACCACTGTGCCACCGTGCCACCCATTTGTAGTTCTTTGTTTCATCTCATTGGGGATAGGCTTGTCTCTGTGCCAGTTTATGGTAGATTCGAGACCCACATTCCCTCTCTCTTATAGGAACACACATACAGTTTCGGAGCAGGCCATTCAGCCCAGTCTCGCTGTTCTCTTTATGGCCTCAACTCCACTTTTGTGCTGATCACTGACATCGGTTGACTGCCTTGTTTCTCATGGACCTAGCTACTTGGGTTCAACTGAGACTTATACCCTATTAGTGAGGGGCACTCATTTACATCTTTCTTTCTCTATCTGGAAATAGCATGAGGTCTGAACATTGGAGGTTGAGAGATGACCTTATAGAGGTTTATAAAATCATGGCAGACAGGTTTAGGGTGAATAGTCAAGGTCTTTTCCCCAAGGTAGGGGAATCCAAAAAAATAGAGGGCATAGATTTAAGGTGAGAGAGGTAAGATTTAAAAGGGACCTAAGGGGCAACTTTTTCATGCAGAGTGTGGTGTGTGTATGGAATGAGCTGCCAGAGGAAGTGGTGGAAGCTGGTACAATTACAACATTTAAAAGGCATCTAGATGGATACATTAAGGCTTTAGAGGGATATGGGCCAAATGCTAGCAAATGGGACAAAATTAATTTTTAGACACCTGGTTGGCAAGGACATGTTTGACCGAAGGGTCATTTTCCGTGTTGTCTGACCCTGTGACTCAATGACCGTATACAATAAATGGCCGAGCCCTTAGAAGCATTGACATACAGAGAGGTTGAGACATACAGCTCCACAGTTCCCTGGCAACACAAGTGGAGAAGGTGGTCAAGAAAGCATATTGCATATTTGCTTTCATTGGTTGGGGCAGAGAGTATAAAAGTTGTCAAGTCCTGTTGCAGCTGTAGAGAACTATAGTTCGGCCAGATTTGGAATACTACGTACAGTTCTGGTCGCCACACCAGCAGAAGAACGTGGAGGCTATGGACAGGGCGCAGAACCCATTTACCAGGATATTGCCTGGTTTGGAGGATAGTCAACAAATATGAAGAGAGATTGGACAAATTCAGTTTATTTTCACTTTAACATCAGAGGCTGTGGGACTATTAAGCAAGAGTGAAAAATCACAAGCCATATTACACCAGATGAAATGTTAGAAAGTTTTTTTTTTAACAGACATCAGAAAAAGATTGAACACCATACTATCCTTACAAAGAATTCTCAAACATTAGTGAAGAAACGCTACACTAAAGCTCCATGCTCTCTCCCAGGCTGCGACAGATGCAACCAATTTCTGTGCGGCAGGTTTCTATGCCGTCAGTAGATGCAACTTTTTCCATCTTCTGGTCGCTCTTCCTGACACATCTGAAACAAACTGCAAACTTTTCTTCATAGAGATACACCGCGCAGAAAAAGGACCTTTGACCCATCACGTCTGCACCAATCAAACACAACCACCTAACTTACCTCACTTCTACTTGTAACTTTAAAGCAACTATGTGAGGTTTCTAAACTCAGCTGTACAGCGGCATTGCCTCTTCCTTCTGGCACATATATACACAGACTTTCAACACTGCTCGGGTTCTCTGCATGTCTGGACCTCTCTCACTTGGCGCGAACACACTGATTGTCACTTTTTAAAAATGATACATTAAACCTTGCTAAGCTTTACTCCAACTATTCTACCTCACTTCAATCTCATTAAAATACGTATAAAAGAAAACAGACCTACAGATTTCCCAGTATCACTCACAGAACAAATCTAAAATGAAACTAAATCTGATCTCCCCCTTCTTAGCAGACAAAATATAAATGCAACTTAAATTTATACAGTGTTCTTAGCCGAAGCAATGGATCCTCCAAATGATGACTTTGGACAATTTCAGCTATGAGTAGTAAAATGCTTATAACTCTAAAGTTCATTTTCAATGGTAGTTTTTATCTGAATTAGATAGGCCTGTGTATTGGAGGGATAGGGATTAATAAATAAGCAGCCGAGCATCTTGAAGTGTGCTATGACATAACTGTGACCATAGTTGTCCTGTGACCGCAACTCTCTTACAACATCGGACCAGTAGTAGGTCATTCAGGCCCTTGAACCTGTTCTGTCATCCAATGAGATCATGGTTGATCTGTGGCCTAGTTTCGAGAGTGTGGTGCTGGATAAGCACAGCAGGTCAGGCAGCATCCGAGGAGCCATTCATCAGGAGTGACTGTCCATTCAGTACTGGTCGACCAGGAATGACCAGTCACTCCTGAAGAAGGGCTTTTGCCCGAAACATCGATTGTCCTGCTCCTCGGATGCTACCTGGCCGGCTGTGCTTTTTCAGCACCACACTCTCGAATCTGATCTCCAGCGTCTGCAGTCCTCACGTTCTACTCGTTGATATGTGGCCTAACTCTATGTACCTTTGGTCCACATTTGCTTAACAAAAATTTATCTCCCTCAGTTTTAAAATTAGTAACTGATCTAGCATCAATTGCTGCTGGGGAAAGAGAGTTCCAAAAGTCTACCTTCCTTTGTGTATAGAAGTACTTCCTAACATCTGTCCTGAATGATCTGGCCCTAATCTTTAATTTATGTCCCCTAGTTCTAGAATCTTCAACCAGTGGAAATAGTTAGACTTTATCTACCCTGTCTTTTGCTATTAATATCATGGGGGAGGCGATAGCCTTGTGGAATGACTGTTAATCCAAAGAGTCAAATAATGTTCTGGGGACCAAATCCTGTCACAGCAAATAGTAGCAGTTGAATTCAACATAAAACAATTCTGGAATTAGAGATCTCATAATGACCATGAGTCCATTGCCAATTGTTCAAAAATCTATCCACGTGAAGGTCCTTTAGGGAAGGAAACTGTCATTCTTACCTGAAATGGCCTTCATGTGACTCCAAACCCACAGCACTATGGTTGACTCTTAGTTGCCTTCTGGGCAATTAGGGATGGGCAATTAATGCTGGCCGAGCCAGTGATGCTCATGGTCCCTGAATGAATACAAAACTCTTGACGACTTCAATCAGATCACCCCTTAACCTTCTAAATTCAAGAGAAATCAGGCCAAATTTGCATAACTCTCCTAATAATTCAGAAAGGAATAAGGGGAGCCAAAATCCCATAATAAATACTGCTTGAAGAAACACACATTGGCATGATGGCTCAATGGTTAGCATTACTACTTCACAGCACCAGGGGCCCAGGATTGATTCCAGCCTCGGGTAACTGTCTATGTGGATTTTGCACATTCTCTCTGTGTCTGACTGAGTTTCTTCCAGGTGCTCCGGTGTCCTCCCACAGTCCAATGTGCAGACGAGGTGGATTAGCCATGGGAAATGCAGGGTTATAAGGATAGGGAGGGATGTTCTTCTTAGGGTTGGTGTGGACTCAAATAGGCCAAATGGGCTCCTTCCACACTGTAGGGATTCTATGATCTGGGCTGAGCTGACTGCAGCTGACAAAGTCACAAACACACTTTGGGGCAGCACAGTGGCTCAGTGGTTAGCACTGCTGCCTCACAGCATCAGGGACGTGGGTTCGATTCCAGATTTGGGTGACTGTGTGGAGTTTGCACATTCTCCCCATGTCTGCATGGATTTCCTCTGGGTGCTCTGGTTTCCTCCCACAATCCAAAGATGCTAAATTGCCCATTGTGTTAGATGCATTAGTCAGGGGTAAAGATAGGGGAGTGGGAATGGGTTTGGATGGGTTACTCTTCGGAGGGTCAGTGTGGACTTGTTGAGCTGAAGGGCCTGTTTCCATGCTGTAGAGAATCTAATCTAATAACATAATATTAATAATGAACATGGATTGAGGTTTAATATCAGCATTACTGGATGCAGAAATGGGTTTGAAGGGTTGTTATTCTGAAAGAGCAGACCGTAGGATACAGAGAAGCTGGGGGTGTGCACAATCAATTAAGAAAAGGTTTGTTGAAAGAATGTACATTGACTTTATTCTTAAATGGTTCGGATTGATTCATCTTTGACACATGAGAAAAAAATTGTGTGTGCATATATAAAGAGGTATCATAGAATCCCCACAGAGTGGAAGCAAGCCATTCACCCCGTGGAGTCCACACCCACCCTCTGAAGAGCACCTACTTCATCCCTGTTACCTCACATTCCCTATGACTAATCCACCCAGCCTGCACATCCCTGGACACTACGGGCAATCTAGTATGGTCAATCCACCTAACCTGCTCATTGGACTGAGGGAGGAAACCGAAGCAGCCGGAGGAAACCCCCGCAGACACGGGGGAGAATGTACAAACTCCACACAGACAGTCGTGCAAGGGTGGAATTAAACCCAAGTTCCTGGAGCTGTGAGGCAGCAGTGCCTAGCTACAATGCCAAGTATTATGTGATGATTCGGAGATGCCGGTGTTGGACTGGGGTGTACAAAGTTAAAAATCACACAACACCAGGTTATAGTCCAACAGGTTTAATTGGAAGCACACTAGCTTTCAGAGTGACGCTCCTTCATCAGGTGATTCACTAAGTATAATGTGATGTTGCATTGTTGAAATCTATTCTAATCTTCTGGCACACATCAGTCAGAAGCATAGTTGCACAGATCCAGAAACTGCTCAGTACACTTCTTCGTTATTAGGTACTTAAACAGGTTATCAACTTATTCTATGCATTTGTTTTTGCTTTCATATTGAACACTCAGTGCACTGTCAGCATAAAAATACAAGAAGGAAACTATTATATGGTATTTGGGCAGGGAAAGGGGGAGGAGGAGAGGGCTGCTGTCTTAAACACACTAGAGAGAGAGGCTGAGAGTTTGTGTTTCTGTTCACTTAGCAGCAACATTCACTCCCAAAGCTTTCGAGATAGGTCATTTTATCTCATGTTTCAGTATGCCTAGTCTACCATCTTCCCATTATAGCTTCGAGCTGCAATTTACCTGGATCCTGCTGCACAGTAAATGCGATGGTGGGCGTCGAGGTGACAGTAAGGGTGAAAGTAAGAATGAAATGATCAACAGGCTTGGCAATCATGTGACAGACCAAATTCTCTAATCTGTAATTCCATCGTACATCAGTCTGCAATCACACCATTACTGTGTATGAATCCACTTTACTGCATCATTAGTTCAATCAACAACCATATTATTAGGGCATTTGCATTACACAGGTAATTTATTTTTTTTTAAAGAATACAATCTAATGTGTCATTACCAGAGACACAAGTGTCAATTGTGCAGTGGCCTGCAGAACGGTAACCAAAATTAATTCCCATTCTGTTCACCGTTAGGTTGCCCCAGAATTGTGGAAATGAAGATTACATTCCTTGCTATGGATTTCTGGAAATCTATCACTTTGCAAAATCATTCTAGTGTAATATGTGGGCACAGCAGCAAAAATTCCGAAGCTTGACAATTGCATGGAAGAGCAGCATTATGTTGGTGCTGGCTTGTTTATAATGGCTGAGCTCATGCAGTGACTAAATGAGCAGAGAGGTGCACATTAGATGCACACTTTCTCCATCGACCATGACAGTTCTACAACAACAACCTTCCACAGTGTAGCAAAGCATTCCAAGAGGTTTTGCATGTCATCAAGCAAAAACTCGACTGTCGATCACACAGTGTGACGTGAGGCCAGGTGACCAAAGGGTAAGAAGGTTCAGAAGGGTCTTTTAACAAACCAAAAGGCCAATAGAGAGGCTTAGGGAGACTTGACAGCTGAAGGATGACTTCATTCCCAAAATTTTAGTACAGATAACCACAATTAATTTGCGTGGAGAAAATCATTTTAAATTTACTTTGGGGCACCAAATCTTATAGCTGGAATCTCCATATCCTAGCTATAATTTTTAATTGCACTTTTATATTTCATGCCATGAAACCTATTGCTCCCATTTCAGAATATCCATCCATTGTTGCTCTTCATAAAGGGACTGGTTAAAACACTACTTAGTTGTTACAGCACAAGATGTTCTGTCCCATTAAGCATTTCATTAAATCATTCCATACATAGTCCAGTAATTGTGAGTATTCTTCCACATGACGAAACTGACAATCATCTCGACACATCTGAAAGGGGAAAAAAAAAGACCTGCATTTATATAACACCATCTGCCCTAATGTCTCCTGCAAAGCTGAGTTGTAAATTTTGTTTCACAATTCCTCTGTGAAATGTCGTGAGAGGTTTACATTGAGCATTGGAAGCAGTTTAATGAAGGTTTACTGGATGAGCACTGAGGAAGGGTCACTGGATTCTGGATTAGAGTGGTGCTGAAAAAGCACAGTAGTTCAGGCAGCATCCAAGGAGCAGGAAAATCGACGTTTCAGCCAAAAGCCCTTCATCTGGACCTGAGCCGTTAACTCTGATTTCTTTCTACAGATGCTGCCCCAGGCCTGCTGAGCTTTTCCAGCAATTTGTTTACAAGACTAGTGTTGGAATGGACGTGTCATTTTAAGAGGAAAGGTTGGACAGGCAAGAGCTTTATTTAAATCCCCTCGAAATCACCTGCCTCTTACCTTAAATCCATGCTCCCTAGTTACTGACCCCTCCACTAGGGTAAAATGTTCCTATCTCCCTGATCTATGTCCCACATTTTTTTGATCTCAATTAGATCCCCCTCCCCCCACCAGTGCTCTATGTTCCAAGGAAAATCCCAAACCATTCTCTGTCCCTTCAGAGCTTAGGCAACATCTACTGAATCTTCTCTGCACTCTCTCTGGTGTGATCATATCCTTCTTGAAGTGTGGTGATCAGAACTGCACGCAGTACACCAGCTGTGACTTAGCTAACATCTCATACAGCTCTGACATAACTTCCCTGCTCTTGTATTCAGTGCCACATCTTATGCCCTTCTTAAGCATGCTATCGATCTGCCTTGTTGCCTTCAAGGACTTGTGGATGTACACACTGAGATCCCTCTGATCCTCAGTACATCCCAGGGTGCTGCCATTCATTCTATACTCCCTCGCTTTGCTAATCTTCCCAAAATCCCTGACACTATCACATCATCTCGCACAATTCAGTATCAAACTACATTTTGCAGTGTCCTATCCATTTGACCAATCTACTGATATAATCCTATCGTCTATTTATTATTTACCACACCACAAACTTTTGTATGATCCATGAACTTACTGAACAAACCACATACATAGAACAGAGATTATAGAATGTTACAGAGCAGTCCAGGTCTTTTGGCCCATGATGTTGTGCCGACCTGTGAAAGTAACCTGATGCCCATCTAACCTACAACGTTCCATTATTATACATATGTAAGTCCAATGCCCATTTAAATCCCTTTAACGTCTACTACTGTTGTAGGCTGGCTGTTCCACGCCCCTATTACTCTCTGAGTGAAGAAACTACCCCTGACATCTGTCCTAAATCTATCACCCCTCAATTTAAAACTATGTCCCCTCATGTTAGCCTTCACCATCCGAGGAAAAAGGCTCTCACTGTCCACCCTATCTAACCCTCTGATTATCTTATACGTCTCGATTAAGTCACCTCTCAACCTTCTCTCCAATGAAAACAGCCTCAGTTCCCTCAGCCTTTCCTCATAAGTCCTTTCTCCTACACCAGGCAAGATCCTAAATGACACAGGACCTCCCACCTGGACGTGACGGTCAAGAAGGCACAACAACATCTCTTCTTTCTCAGGTGGCTGAGGAAATTTGGCATGTCCTCACCAATTTTTACAGCTGCAGCAGAGAAAATACATTGTCCAGGTGCATAACGGCCTGGTACGGCAACTGCTCAGCCCAGGATGGTAAGAAACTACAGAAGGTGGTGTGCATGGGCCAGACCATCACAGAAGCCAACCTCCCATCCATGGACTCTATTTTCTCTTTTCGTTGCTGCTGAAAGGCTGCCAGCCTCATCAAAAGCCCCTCCCATCCCGGTAGTGCTCTCCTACAACCTCTTCCATCAGGCAGAAGATGCAGAAACATGAACACACACACCAACAGGTTCAAGAACAGCTTCTTCCCTGCCATTATTAGGCTGATAAATGGACTGTCTAAATTCAAGTACTGCTGATTTTGTTAATGTTGATATTGTTCTATGCACTTCCTGTGCAGTGTAACCAGAATGCCTCACTCAATCTAAGCAGCCTATGATCTGTATGTCCTTGCTTGCTACGATTGGCCTATACTGCTTGCAAACAAAGCTTTTCACTGTACATAGGTCTACATGACTACAAAAAATCAAATCAAAACATACAACAAGTGATGAAGTAGTACACCACTGAACAAAGGCTTCCACGTGGGTCAATCCAGGCAAGGATGGCAGATTTCCTTTCCTTCAAGGGGAGACAGGTTTTCAACAACAATTGACATTTGTTACATGGTTGGCACTGAACTAACATTCTTTAATAATTCCAGATTTTACAAAATTCCCATTCGAACCATCTATCATGGTAAGTTTTGAACCAACATTAACCAACCTGAGGTTCTGGATTATCAGTCCAGTGACATCACCGTGATGCCACCTCCTTCTTCCACACCTGCATAAGAGCTCCAACAAATTTGTTCAACATATCGACTCTGCACAATCATTTCATTACTTTCTTTGGGTTCAGTTGTTATCACATCCTTCATAATAGATTCTAACATTTTCCCCACCGTTTAAACTAACATGACTTTAGTTCTCTATGTTCTTTTTTCCTCAACTTCTTAAGTGGAAGGATTTCATTTACTACTTTCCTATCTGCAGGATCCTTTCCAGAATCTTTTGAAACATGAAAGCTGACCACCAACGAACTCATTATCTCTACAGACACCTCCATGGTGTCTGGAATGTAGCTGGTCTGGTCCAGGGGATTTATCCAATACTTACTTGTTCAAATCCTATCTCTTTATCAAAACTAATTTATTTCAGTTTTTCTCTCTCTCATATATCCCTTGATTCCCTTGTATTTGTAAGTAATTTTCTGTCTCTTCCCTTGAAGACAGCCATATATGAATTGTTTATTTAGTCCAACATTTATTTATTTTTCATTCTAAATTCACCACCTTGCAACTGTAATGCACCCACATATTTTCTTGTCAATCCTTGCCTTTTCACAAAACTAACATGCAATTACAGTCTACCTGTGTGTCTTTCACTGGCTTGCATTCATATTCTCTTTTCTGTTTCTTTATTTGATTCCTGATCGGGTTTTTGCTGGATTCTACATTGCTCCCAATCCTTGAGCTTACCACATTTTCTGCCAACTTTATAAGGCACTTCCTTTGACCAACTGCAATCATAAAATCATAGAGTTATACAGCGCAGAAACAGATCCTTCAGTCCAACTCATCCATGCTGACCAGATATCCTGAACTAATCTAGTCCCATTTGCCAGCATTTGCTCCAATAGTCTTCCTATTCATGTACCCAACAAAAATGCCTTTTAAATGCCATAAATGTACTAGCCTCCACCATTTCCTCTGGCAGCTCATTCCATACATGTCCTACCCTCTGCATAAAAAAGTTATCCCTCAGGTTCCTTTTAAATCTTGCCCCTCTCATCTTAAACCTATGGTCTCAAGTTTTAGGTTTCCCTACCCTGGGGAAAAGACCTTTGCTCTTTACACTATCCATGCCCCTCATGATTTTCTAAACCTTTATAAGGTCACCCCTCAGCCTCCAATGTTCCAGTGAAAACAGCCCCAGCTTATTCCCTGCAGCTCAAATCCTCCAGTCCTGGCAACATCCTTGTAAATATTTTCTGAAATCTTTGAAGTTTCACAACATCTTACCATAGTAGGAAGAACAGAACTGAACACAGTATTCTAAAAGTGGTCTCACCAATGTCCTGTACAGCCTCAAAATGGCCGCCCAACTCGAAGTCTCCAATGCACTGCCCAATGAAGTCAAGCACACCAATCACCTTCGTCACCACTCTGTCTACCTGTGATTCCACTTCGAGTCATAAAGTCATAGAGATGTACAGCACGGAAACAGACCTTTCGGTCTAATTCGTCCATGCTGACCAGATATCCTAACCTAATTTAGTCCCATTTACCAACACGTGGCCCATATCTCTCTAAACCTTCCTATTCATATACCCATCCAGATGCCTTTTAAATGTTGCAATTGTACCAGCCTCCACCACTTCCTCTGGCAGTCATCCCATACACGCACCACCCTCTGTATGAAAAAGTTGCCCATTAGGTCCCTTTTACATCTTTACCCCCCTCATTCTAAACCTATGCCGTCTAGTTCTGGACACCCCCACCCCAGGGAAAAAATCTTGTCCATTTACTCTCTCCATGCCCCTCATGATTTTATAAACCTCTATAAGGTCACCCCTCAATCTCCGAAACTTCATCAAAAACAGCCCCAGCATATTCAGCGTCTCCCTATAGCTCAAATCCTTCAAACCTGGCAACATCCTTGTAAATCGTTTCTGAATCTTTCCAAATTTCGCAACATCCTTCCAACAGGAAGGAGACCAGAAATGCAATATTCCAAAAGTAGCCTAACCAATGCCACAATCACAACATGACCTCCCAACTCCTGTACTCAATACTCTGACCAATAAAGGAAAGTATACCCAATGCCTTCTTCACTATCCTATCTACCTTTAACTCTACTTTCAAGGAGCTATGAACCTGCACTCCAAGGCCTCTTTGTTCAGCAACACTTCCTTGGTCCTTACCATTAAGTGTATAAGTCCTGCTCTGATTTGCTTTTCCAAAATGCAGCACCTTGCATTTATCTAAATTAAACTCCATCTGCCACTCCTCAGCCCATTGGCCCATCTGAGGTGACCTTCTTCACTGTCCACCACACCTTCAATTTTGGTGTCATCTGCAAACTTACTAACTATACGTCCTATGTTCATATCCAAATCATTCATATAAATGGCAAAAAGTAGTGGACCCAGCACCGATCCTTGTGGCATTCCACTGGTCACAGGCCTCCAGCCTGAAAAGCAACCCTCCACCACAACCTTCTGTATTCTACCTTCGAGCCAGTTCTGTATCCAAATGGCTGGTTCTCCCGGTACATGAGATCTAAGTTGTATAAGACTTTGGTGAAAATAGATAAGTCCCCTGGGCCTGATGGCATTTATCCTAGGATTCCCTGGGAAGCAAGGGAGGAGATTGCAGAGCCATTGGCCTTGATTTTTATGTCCTCGTTGTCTACAGGAGTAGTGCCAGAAGACTGGAGGCTAGCAAATGTGGTTCCCTTGTTCAAGAAGGGGAGTAGGGATAACCCTAGTAACTATAGGCCGGTGAATCTCACTTCTGTTGTGGGCAAAATCTTAGAGAGAATTGTAAGGCATAGGATTTATGAACATCTGGATAGGAATAATGTGATCAAGGATAGTCAGCATGGTTTTGTGAAGGACAGGTCGTGCCTCAC
>NC_057719.1:9401299-9460707 GCF_004010195.1 Chiloscyllium plagiosum
CTCTCCCTCTTTATGGGCATTTAAGCGGGCATTGGATAGGCATATGGAGGATAGTGGGCTAGTGTAGGTTAGGTGGGCTTGGATCGGCGCAACATCGAGGGCCAAAGGGCCTGTACTGCGCTGTATTCTTCTATGTTCTATGTTCTAACCACTTTAATGTCTTTTGTTAGCCATGGTTAATTCGGGAGCGTTTAGGTGTTTGGGTGTTTGTTCCCTTTTGTGACCTTTTCACAATAAAAAATAAGGGCAGTAGAGAGTGGTAAATTGAGACCGAAGTTCCAAAATAAGTGTTAAATATCCATCTCCTCCTTCGGGACTGAAAGAGTAACAGTGACAATGAACTGAATGCAAGATTCCTCTGCTTGACCAGAGAACTGGTTGGAGTGCTATCTCTGCTTAAATGCCTTGTATATACGACACAACTATCACATTTTATCAATAAATAATGTTGCAATCTGCATTCTATAAAATAAAACTTGATTCATTTATTAAAACTAAAACATCCAAGACTATTCAAGAGAAATAGCAATAAATCCTTAAATTGTATTTTCTTCTTCCTCCTTTAGTTTTTTTCATCACTTTTCCTGTGATTGGATGTGGTAGAGATATTATTTTTAGTGAGCTGTTCTCTCCCCATTCTTCATTTGCTTGTTCTGGTATCTGTAACAAGCTGTATTCCTTTTTAAAATTGCAAATCAGGACCCTGTTGTGACAATTGTGGTTTGAAGGCTACTGTGAAAAGCACCGCATTAAAAATAAACTGCAACTCCCCTGAGAATGTTTCTGGCTTAGCATCACTTGGCTACAGAGAAAACGTTTAGCCTTTATTGGTTTAGAAACTTTATTGGTGTCCATTACTTACTTACACCTGGTTGATAGTTTGTTTGATTCCTGTAAGGGGTCCTTATCTCAGAAGATAAAAGTGGTGACACAACAAGATGTAAGACCATAAGACATAGGAGTGGAAGTGAGACCATTTGGCCCATCGAGTCCACTCCGCCATTTAATCATGGCTGATGGACATTTCAACTCCACTTACCCGCACTCTCCCCATAGCCCTTAATTCCTTGCGAGGTCAAGAATTTGCCAGTCTCTGCCTTGAAGACATTTAATGTCCCAGCCTTCACTGCACTCAGTGGCAATGAATTCCACAGGCCCACCGCTCTCTGGCTGAAGAAATGTCTCCTCATTTCCATTCTAAATTGTCCCCCTCGAATTCTAAGGCTGTGCCCACGGGTCCTAGTCTGCTGCCTAACGGAAACAATTTCCCAGCATCCACCCTTTCTAAGCCATGCATTATCTTATAAGTTTCTATTAGATCTCCCCTCAGCCTTTTAAACTCTAATGAATACAATCCCAGGATCCTCAGCCATTCATCATATGTTAGGCCTACCATTCCAGGGATCATCCGTGTGAGTCTCCGCTGGACACGCCCCAGTGCCAGTATGTCCTTCCTGAGGTGTGAGGCCCAGAATTGGATACAGTATTCTAAAATGTGACCTAACTAGAGCTTCATAAAGTCTCAGAAGCAAATCGCTGCTCTTACATTCCAAACCTCTTGAGATAAATGACAACATTACATTTGCTTTCTTAATCATGGACTCAACCTGCAAGTCAACCTTTAGAGAATCCTGGATTAGCACTCCCAGATCCCTATGTACTTTGACTTTATGAATCTTCTCACAATTTAGAAAATAGTCCTTGCCTGTATTCTCTTTACCAAAGTGCAAGACCTCACATTTGCTCACATTTGATGTCATCAGCCATTTCCTGGACCACTCTCCTAAACTGTCTAAATCTTTGTGCAGCCTCCCACCTCCTCAGTACTACCTGCCTGTCAACCTAACTTCATATCACTGGCAAACTTCACCAGAATGCTCCCAGTCCCTTCCCCCAGATCATTAATATATAGAGTGAAAAGCTGCAGCCCCAACACTGAACCCTGCAGGACACCACTTGTCACCGGCTGCCATTCTGAAAAAGAACCTTTTACCCCAACTCTCTGCCTTCTGTCAGACAGCCAATCCCAGTCCATGCCAGTAGGTCACCTTGAGCACCATGGGCCCCCACCATACTCAGCAGCCTCCTATGAGACACCTTATCAAAAGCCTTTAGGAAGTCTAGATAGATAACATCCATTGGGTTTCCCTGGTCTAACCTACTTGTTATCTCTTCAAAGAATTCCAATAGGTTTGTCTGACACAACCGCCCCTTACGAAATCCAAACTGACTTGTTCTAATCCAAACCTGCGCTTTCAGGAATTTAGAAATCTCACCCTTAATGATGGATTCTAGAATTTTACCAACAACAGAGGTTATGGTTAACCAGCCTATAATTTTCCATCTTTTGTCTTCATCCTTTCTTGAACAAGGGGGCTACAACAGTGATTTTCCAATCATCTTGGACTTTCCTGACTCCTTGAAAGATCACAACCAATGCCTCCGCTGTTTCCTCAGCCACCTCCCTCGGAACTCTAGGATGTGGCCCATCAGGGTCTGGAGATTTATCAATTTTTAGATCTTTTAGCTTTTCTAGCATTTTCTCTTTTGTAATGGCTACCATACTCAACCTTGCCCCCTGACTTTCCTTAATTGTTGGGCTATTATTCCTGTCTTCCAATGTGAAGACTGACACAAAATACTCAATAGGTTCTTCAGCTATTTCCTTATCTCCCATCACTAGCCTTTCAGCATCAATTTGGAGCAGCCAGTGTCTACTTTTGCCTCTTGTTTGTTTCTTATGCATTGAAAGAAACTTTTATTATCGTTTCTAATATTATTGGCCAGCTTACCTTCATATTTGATCTTCTCTTTCCTTATTTCTCTCTTTGTTATCCTCTGTTTGTTTTTGTAGCCTTCCCAAACTTCTGAGTTCCCAGTGCTCTTGGCCACTTTAAGGGCTCTCTCTTTTTCTTTGATACATTTCCTGACTTCCTTTGTCAGCTATGGCTGTTTAATCCTCCCTCCAGATAATCTTTCTTTCCTTTGGGATGAACCTCTGTACTGTGTCCTCAATTACACCCAGAAACTCCTGCCATTGTTGCTCTACTGTCTTCCCCACTAGGCTCTGTTTCCAGTCGATTTTCATCAGTTCCTCTCTCATGCCCCTGCAATTCCCTTTAATTAACTGTAGCACCATGACATCTGAATTTGCCTTCTCTCTTTCAAACTGCAGACTGTACTCTACCATATTATGATCGCTGCCTCCCAAGTATTCCCTTACTTTAAGATCTTTTATGAAGTCTGGCTCATTACATCGCACTAAGTCCTGAATAGCCTGCTCCCTTGTGGGCTCCATCACAAGCTGTTCCAAAAAGCCATCTTATAAGCATTCCATGAATTTCCTTTCTTTGGAGCCACCAGCAACACTATTCACCCAGTCCACCTGCATACTGAAGTCCCCCATGATCACAGTAACCTTGCCTTTCTGACATACCCTATCTATTTCCCGGTACATCTTGTACTCCTGGTCCTGACCACCGTTAGGAGGTCTGGTTTTTTTGGCATTTGTGGTTCCTCAACTCCACCCACACAGACTCCGCATCATCTGACCCTGTGTCATTCACTGCCATAGATTTAATTTCATTCTTAACTAACAAGGTAACCCTGCCCTCTCTGCCAACCTCCCTGCTCCCTGTCTTTTTGATAAGTTGTTAATCTTTGGAGTTTAACTGCCAGTCCTGACCCCCTGCAACCATGTCTCTGTGATGCCTACCACATCAAAATCATTCATGATGACTTGTGGCATTAATTCATCCAACTTTGTTACAAATACTACAAGCATTCAGGTAAAGTGCCTTAATGCTAACTTTCTTATAATTATTAGAGATATTGGAAATCGTAAGCTGTCCGAAGTTATCCTTCCTTTTTGCTGCCTTCCTAGTCTGCCTTGAGCTTAAACCCACCTGCACACCTGCTGTCCTGCTGCTTATCTTTCCATGTAACTCCATACTCCCTGTCACTTTCGCTGTCCCTTCTCCCCGACTCAGAAGTTTAAAGTCCCAGTGACTACCCTATTTGTCCTTTTCGCTAGAACCCTGGTTCCAGGTGGGTTCAGGTGGAGACTGCCCATCGGTACAGATCCCCCCAGGTTCCAAAACTGATGCCAATGCCCCATGAAATGGAATCCCTCTTTCCCACACCAATCCCTTAGCCACAGGTTTACTTCCCTAAGCAGTTCTTTCTCAGCAGAGTGTCTACAGGCATGAAAGTGTTAACCAATGAGGTTGGGGGTGGGGGGGGTGGTGTGGTGGGTATGGTCAGGCAATGATGATTGGGAAAGCTGGTGGCAAAGGCTGAACAGGCTGGGGCTGTTTTCCTTGGCGCATCAGAGGCTGAGGGGGTGACCTTATAGAGATTTATAAAATTATGAAGGGCATGGATAGGGTAAATAGGCAAAGTCTTTTCCCTGGGATCGGGGAGTCCAGAATGAGAGGGCATAGGTTTAGGGTGAGAGGGGAAAGATATAAAAGAGATCTATGGGGCAACTTCTTCACACAGAGGGTGGTACGTGTATGGAATGAGCTGCCAGAGGAAGTGGTGGAGGCTGGTACAATTACAACTTTTAAAAGGGCATCTGGATAGGTATATGAATAGGAAGGGTTCGGAGGAATATGTGTCAAATACTGGCAAATGGGATTAAATTAGGTTGGGATATCTGGTCGACGTGGACGAGATGGACCGAAGGGTCTGTTTCTGTGCTGTACATCTCTATGACTCTAAGTGGTGACACCACTGAACTAGTACCCCAATAGTTGGCAAAGTGGTTGACTCTGAACTGCTGTCTGGGGTGGCTGACTGAGTCAGTTTAAGGGTAATTAGGGATGAACAACCATTGCTGGCCTTGTCTGGGACACCCCTATCCCATGAAAGAACAAATAAAAAGAAAAGTTGCAGTTGGACCTTGAGCCAGATATCAGGGATTCCCCTGGTCTCCCTTTGTGTCACAGAAGTCAACAGACTAAAGGCGCCATTCAGCCCATCCCACTTATACCAGCTCTTTAAAAGAGGCCTCCAATAATTTTGACTCCACCTAGCTTCCTTTCAAAGCTCTACAAATGCTTCCTCTTCACAGGTTTATCCAACTTAATTTAGACAGGATTTATTGAATTTGGTTCAACCAATCTTTCAGGTCATAGTCATGGAGTCATCAAGATGTCCAGTACGGAAACAGACCCTTCGGTCCAACCCGTCCATGCCAGCCAGATATCCTAAATTAATTTAGGCCCATTTGTCAGCACGTGGCCCGTATCCCTCTAAACCCTGCCTATTCATATACCCATTCAAATGCTTCTTAAATGTTGCAATTGTACCAGCCTCCACCACTTCCTCTGGCAACTCATTCCATACACGTACCACCCTCTGCGTGAAACGATTGTCCATTCGGTCTCTTTTATATCTTTCCCCTCTCACCCTGAACCTATGCCCTCTAGTTCTGGACTTCCCCATTGCAGGGGAAAGACTTTGCCTATTTACCCTATCCATGCCCCTCATGATTTTATAAACCTCTATAAGGTCACCCCTCAGCCTCTGACGCTCCAGGGAAAACAGCCCCAGCCTGTTCAGCCTCTCCCTATAGCTCAAATCCTCCAACCCTGGCAACATCCTTGTAAATCTTTTCTGAACCCTTTCAAGTTTCACAAAATCCTTACGATAGGAAGGAGACGAGAATTTCATGCAATATTCCAACAGTGGCCTAATCAATGTCCTGTACAGAGGCAACATGACCTCCCAGCTCCTAGCTCCTACACTGAATACTCTGACCAACAAAGGAAAGCATACCAAACGCCTTCTTCACTACCCTAGTGACCTGCAACTCCACTTTGTATTTCACTCTTGACATTCATGGGCAGAGGTTCTCAGCGACAGGCACTTCAAACAAGAGGTCACAGCAGGAGATACATTCGCAACATTTGGGGAATAGAGGACTACAGATGTTGTGCAGGCAGATGTGATTAATTTAAAATGGCATCACGGTCGGCACAGACATGGTGGACTGAAGGGCCTGTTCCTGTGCTGTAGTGTTCTACGTTCTAAGAGACTGTGCCACAGAGGTAATATCAATAGCCTAGTACACACGGCAAGACTTATACACTTAATGGTAAGGTCTTGGGGTGTGTTGCTGAATGAAGAGACCTCGGAGTGCAGGTTAATAGTTCCTCGAAAGTGGAGCCACAGGTAGATGAGATAGTGAAGAAGACATCTGGTACGCTTGCCTTTATTAGTCAGTGCATTGAGTATAGGAGTTGGGAGGCCATGTTGTGACTGTAAAGGACATTGGTTAGGCCACTTTTGAAATACTGCATGAAAGAGAACATGTTTAAAAGGAACCAAGGGTCAGCTTTTTTACGCAGAGGGTGGTGTGTGTATGGAATGAGCTGCCAATGGAAGTGATGGAGGTTGGTACGATTACAACATTTAAAAGGCATCTGCATGGCTGTATGAACTGGAAGGATCTAGAGGGATATGGACCAAGTGTTGGTAAATGGGACTTGATTAATTTAGGATATCTGGTTGGCATGGACGAGTTGGACGAAAGGGTCTATTTCCATGCTATATAGCTTTATGACTCTCATAATCTGGAGGCCTGGGTTAATGAACTGAGGGATATTAAATCTAGTGAATAAATCTGGAACTGAAAGTGAGTCTAAGTCATGGTGACCATGAGAACTGTCACTGATTATTGGAAAAACCCATCTGGTTCACCAATGTCCTTCAGAGAATGAAATCGTCTGGTGTCCAGGCCCACATCAATAGAATGGATTCTCTGTAGCAAGCCATACAGTTCACAGGTAAATAGGGATGAGTAATAAATGTGACTAAATTAAAATAATTCTGTAGAGCAACTCGCTGCTTCAAAGAAATGTCTCTTCATGACATCTCTGGTGTGCGTATATTTAAGGTTGAGAAGGCTGCAATCCAATTCAAGGAGAGTGGATGCCTGAAAACAGGTACCACTTAGTGAATTGTGATTAGAGAGTAAATTTACCTCTTCCAGATGATTTTATGGAATTGCTGAGTGATTGGTATAATACCAATCCTATTTAGGAGGTCCAAATGACACTACAAATGTGGAAGCTAACCGCAAAATGGCTTGAGTTCATTGCTTGACCCCAGAGTTATAATGTTGTCATTTTTCCCAGTGCCTATTGTCACAGATTAATCAGTGCATTTTCTAAATGGTTGTATTTTACTCCTGTGATGCCATACTTTCCTTCTGTCACTTGCAGATGCTGTTGTGATGAATGGCTAAAACAAAATATCAATTTTATGAAGTGGGTCCTCTGGTAATATTGGGTTTGTGATAAAAGAGATGATTGCACATTGAATTCTTGATATAGACCTTGCAGCATTAGTGAATTACTTAATGAATTTACTCTCTCCAAGTTTTGTATTGAGATAAATGCACTATCTCGGATATATTTGTATTTCATATTATTCCAATCGCAGGACTGTTACGGCGCAGGAGGGGGATATTCAGCCCGTCGTGCCTGCTCCTATTCTATTATCCAGTGCCAATCTCCTGCACCACTTCTACCCAAAAATGGATCCAATGCCCCTCTTGAATGCCTCAGTTGAATCTGCTTCCCCCACATTTCCAGGCAGTGTAGCCCATCCCCGAACTCCGCTGTGTGACATGTTTCACAGTTCACCCATGCACCCTTGCATGTCATTTTAAATCTATACCCTCATGTTCTTGTTACTTTACCAAGTAGAATTCAACTCTGTCCAGCTTGCTTTTGATTTTGAAAACCTCAATCGGATCTCCTATCCTCAGCCTTCTTCTCTCCAAAGACAGCAATCCCCAATTCTTGAATCTATCGTCATCGCAGGGGTTTTACCATGCCTGCAGCAGTTCTAATGAGCTGCTTCTGCTCTCTGTCCAAGACGTTCACATCTTCCCCACAATGTGACACCTCAACCGTCTTTATATTCAGTAAATGGTTTCTCATTTGGTCATTCACAGCACATCAAACACTTCAGCTGGGATTGCCGTAATAAATTATGACATCATAATGACAAATTCCAGGATGGTTGGCAATCAAGAGTTGTCCATTTACGGTTCAATCCCTTTCTCATCGATGTGGGAAGATAGGGAATGTGCGGACAGGTATGCCGATGACAAGTGGCAGGGAAGGCTGCAGGGTGGGAATGGTTGGATATCGGAAGTCATGCAGTGAAGACGTCGCGTCAGAACTGACAACCCTCATGTTAAAACTGAACATGAGGAAAACAGAAATATGGAAAGTAGGAGCCGGAGTAGGCCATTCAGCCCTTTAAGCCTGCTTCACTTTTCAATATGATCATGGCTGATCATCCAACTCAGATCCCTTCCTTCCCATATGCATCGATCTTTTCGCCCCAACAACAAAAACTAGTTCCTTCTAGAAAAATGGCTCACAGGTGAGGATCGTCCAAACACTCCCAATTTATGGGGCTCAGAAGGCAGAAACATCAGCTGGAATTTCCTCAGGGGTGACCCCATTCCACCATCTCCAGGTTTGGCACTAATCACAGTCAGGTTTCGTATCTCCAGTAGACCATTCATTGGAAAGTGATTTCTAATAAGACAATAGAGTCATAGAGATGCACAGGACAGAAACAGACCCTTCAGTCCAACTCGTCCATGCCGACCAGATATCCTAAACTAATCTAGTCCCATTTTCCAGCACTTGGCCCACATCCCTCTAAACCCTTCCTATTCATATACCCATCCAGGTGCCTTTTAAATGTTGTATCTGAACCTACCTCTATCACTTCCACTGATCGCTCGTTCCATACGTGCACCACCCTCTGCATGAAAAGGTTGTTCCTTAGGTCCCTTTTAAAATTTTCCCTTCTCATCCTAAACCTGTGTCCTCTAGTTCTGGATTCCCCCACCCCAGGGAAAAGACCTTGTAAATTTACCCTATCTGAATACTTTGAACAAAGACAGTTTCACAACGTATGGTGTTCATCACAATATTCCAAAGAGCTTCATACCTGCTGCAGTAGTCCTTGAAGAGAAAATCCATAGTAAATCAGGAAACACAGTTGCCAACTGGCACCTCCTCACTACAACAACAGGATAATGCAAGGTGTGGGTGAGGGGGAGGATTTTTAACCTACTAAAATAGACAGTTTTCGGTCAAGTAAAGATGTACAGTCTGGAAAGTCTATTTCACAACCCTCATTGTTGTTCAGATTTTCAACTTAGGTGTTCATGAGCAAGATTCCATCATGACCATTGAGAACTTGGCTGATTCTTGAAGTCAGTGTCTTTGCCTCTGGCTCATGGATCTAGGACCCTGCTTCAGAAGGCTCAATATTAGATTCTGTGGAACAGGGACATGAACTTACTAACTCGTACCTTGGGGGAAAGAATGCTGTCACCGATCCATGGCTAACTCTGCCATTAAAACTAACTAACAGACACAGAACTGTCTTTACCATTTGTGATGGGAATGTTAAACAAGGACTGAATTACTGCTCTGAGATTTCAAACAACATCCTCTAATGGGATATTCCAACTGCTTTTGATTTAAATGCAAGGCATTTACTTTTAATATGCCTGAAATGATTTCCAGGGAATTCAGGGATCATGAATATAAACTGTCTCTCAATTTTAAAACATCAGTTGGATGCAAATTGAACCATTGCCAAACAACATCAGCAAAGTTTAGAATTTTACTGTCTCAAATCTGCATCAGGACAGTGTCATGAGAATTTTCCTGGCTGTTAGACTCACTGGGTTCACAGAATGTTAACCAATTAGCACTCCAACATGAAAATCAAATGTGTCCCACTCTGAAACATTTTCTACTGGTTGAAATCAGGACTGAACACACCTACTATCGGCTAACATCCTTCTTTCTTGAGAGATGAACAAAGGAACGTTGCTTGCCTTTCATTTATGCCTTATCCTGGCCATGTATGCGCTTCTTAAAACAATTGTGGTGCCATGGAAAGTGAATATACGGACTTCGTTGTCACCTGTACATACAGGAAATTCCCATTGTAATCCATCATACAATTACTGTCCATGCTAAATATGATATCAAACATAATTACACAAAATGTATTGTATGCTGTATACATGCACAAAGGGCTGAAATGGACCTCCTTCTGTCTTGTACCATTCCATAATGGTCACCAACTCCTCAATCAAGGAAGGATCTAGAAAGAATGCAGATTCAGATCATGGCATCACTGGAGATTACAAACTCATATAGGTGCAGGATGAAGAACAAATTAGTGATCACGACTGTCATTTCACACACCTTGAACAAATCATAGAATCTCTACAGTGTGGAAACATGCCATTCAGCCCATTGAATCCACACTGACCCTCCGAAGAGCATCCCACCCCTAACCCTGTATTTTTCCAATGGCTGATCCACCTCGCTTGCACATCCTTGGACACAATGGGGCAATTCAGGATGGCCAATCCACCCTAACCTGTACACCTTTGGGCAGTAGGAGGGAACCGGAGCACCCGAAGGAAACCCATGCTGACATGGAGAGTACATGCAATCACCCGAGTGTGGAATCAAATCCAGGTCCCTGGCACTGTGAGGCAGCAGTGCTAACCACTGAGCCACCATCCTAATGGATGAAATAGAAGCATTGCAGTTTGCACTGATTCATAGTGATGAAGGATATAGGGAGAGTAGCTACGAATGATACGCATGTTACTTTACCAATGTCAACTCCTACATTTATTGTCACGCTGTACAAAGGGAGAGGTACTGGGGCCAACGTATGAGTCAGGGAATGACAGGGCAAACAAGCAACAAGGTGTTCACTGAGAAAGAAGGCTAATTCGATCACTGAACTTGATAGCCCGAAGAAAGAAAAACACAGAGATGAAGGTATTCAGTTGTCAGAATGAAACAGCCTGACAGCTGTTGCTAAGAAACAAGCTAACAGAGTCTTCAACTCACAATCTGAATAGATGTTTTCAACTGACACCACCTTACATCCAGAGTTAACAAATTACATTGTGCAGGATGTGCAAGAGGGAAAAAGGGCTGTGTGTCAGAACATAAATTTCAGTTACCCTTCCATGTCAGGACCCTGCATGTTTCTACTTATGCAGAGCAATCTTAGAAAGTCGCATGAACTGTGGTAGACAGAGGGGCATTTGATTTGATTCCGCTGTGAGTCAGCACTGAGTCTGTATCGTCAGTAGTTATATCAATGTGATTTCAATAGGATCAGCCAACATAAAGGCCATTTTGCAGATGTAATTCCAGTATATGCCTCTCTTGATCAACCAGGAAATTAGGCATTTCCCTCTAATAAATACGCAATTTCTCCTCCAACCATCCTGACTGGGAAATATATCACCGCTCCTTCACTGTCGCTGGGTCAAAATCCTTGAACTCCATCTCTATGTGTATTGTTGGTCAACCTACAGCACATGGATGGCAGTGGTTCAAGATGGAAACTCACCACCATCTTCTCAAGGGCAATTAGGAACAGGCAATAAATGCAGACCCAGCCAGCGATACCTACATCCCACGAGTTAATAAAATAAATGCTGGTCTGTAGCATAAACATTGGGATAAACCAATTGGGACAAGTGGCCTTTCAGTGTACTGCAAAAGTCATTGCAATACTCTGGTATTGCCAGGATAAGGCAGCTGGCTTTAGCAGGGAGGAACACAGGTCTCATGCGCTTGATAATTCAGACTCCAGAAGTGTCAAATGCAAAAATGTGCATTGTGAAAGTCCTGACGAAACATCACCACCTGAGCAACTGAATTAGACAGGTCTTAACAACCGTTAACACACTGCTTCTGAAACTGAATATATTTGTGTCACACTGCACATTTGCCTCCACTGGTTTGGAGGTCTCATCCTGTGAATCTGCCTGCCATTTCATTCTTCCCGATGAATATTTGTGTGTGTGTGTGTTGCAAAGCTGCTGATTGCTCTCCATACAGCGAGAGGACAGACAGAAGCTGCTTTGTACAAAATCGAAACACTCAGTGAATAATTCAGCAGACAGGAAGGAAGGCAGAAAGGCACCAAGGAATAAAAGGTTTGCATTTCAGTAAATCAGAGGTTTATATGTCAGTCCCCAAAGTTCCCTTTCCAACTCTCCATAACCAGCACACAAACACTCACTCACTCACATGTGTATACATATTTGCTCACTCGCACACTGGGCAGTTGAAAGCTTAAAGTGCACATTGACAAAAGTCCAGGACCTTCGATACATAACCTACAATTAGACAGCTGATTACAGCAAGGCTGGACTAATTTCTGTTTGGAGAAGGGAAAAGAAAAGTCTATCAGAAACTGTCTGCTTTAGCTGTGGGAAATAGACCGAGATGGATATGAACACAAGCTCAGTGATGAACACTGAAGATAAAAAACTAATAAATTCCCACACAAATAAATACAACCCACCTGGGCAAAGAATCGAGGGACGGCCAATCCTGTGAAATTGTACTTCTGTACAGTCTGTGTTCTGATACTGTACCCTAGTACGGCCTGTGCTATGATACTGTACCCTAGTGCAGTCTGTGCTCTGATAATGTACCCAGTATGGCCTGTGCTATGATACTCTACCCCAGTGCAGTCTGTGCTCTGATAATGTACCCAGTATGGCCTGTGCTCTGATACCGCACCCCAAAACAGTCTGCACTCTGATACTGTACCCCAGTACAGTCTGTGATCTGATACTGTACGCCAGTATGGCCAATGCTCTGATACGATACCCCAGTACAGTCTGTGCTCTGATACTGTACCACAGTACAGTCTGTGCTCTGATACTATACCCCAGTACAGTCTGTGCTCTGATACTGTACCACAGTACAGTCTGTGCTCTGATACTATACCCCAGAATGGCCAGTGCTCTGATATGGTACCCCAATACTGTCTGTGCTCTGATACTATACCCCAGAATGGCCTGTGCTCTGATACTGTATCTCAGTACAGTCTGCACTCTGATACCGTACCCCAGTACGGCCAATGCTTTAATATTTTACCCCAGTACAATCTGTGCTCTGATACTGTACCCCAGTGCAGCAGCTGGTGCTCTGACTCTATACCTCAGTACAGCCACTGCTGTGACATTGTAGCCTAAAGAATAAAGTGAGAATGTAAGCCAGAACAACCATGAACCCCAGCTGGGATGTGCCGGAAGTTTTGGTCATTCAGTTTGACCAAAGAGAACAACTGGATATTTTCTTCGATAATAGAAATTGGAATAAGGAAAGCAACATATGGAATGTTACATTATGCATAAGCTTCTAATTTTTGTTTGCATCTGTTTTCAAATTGTTTTACTTTCCCACCTCCCACTTGTCTTCTCCTGTCATTGAGATACCACACACCACAACCCACATGAAGGAACATGCAAGTTACCTCGCTCCAGAGTTCTTTAAACATGCTCTCACATTGAGAAATCTCCTTGTCTGTGGACCCTCAATGATCCAGCTGCCATACACAATGATGTTTGTGACTGATGGGGGTCAGATAACTTGGATATCTGACCTATTGTATCCCAGCATCATTATCAATCCCACATTAATCCTGCAACAGTTTTCCGATGAATGGAAGTGACAGACACTGCCTGATTGCCCAGACACCCAGCAGAGCCATAGTTTCCACAGAAAGCCAAGCCAATACAGCTTAGACAGAGGCTCTTCAACCCATCGCCTTTGTGCCCGGCTCTCTGAATGAACTTCTTACTTGGCGCCATTCTCCCATTTTCTCTCCATTAACCTGCACATTGTTCCTTTTTTAAACAACTGACTAACTTCCATCTGAAAGCCTCAATTGAAACTGCCTTCAACCACACTCACAGGCAGCTCATTCCGGACCCTCACCTCTCAATGCATGCAGAACTTGGCACTTTGGCCTTTTTGTTCCAACTGTTTCCTATCAGTCCCCTCCCATTCTCAATCCTTTCATGATTGGGAACTGCGTCTCTCTCTGTTCACTCTGTACTGTCCCCTCATCAGTTTGAAAATTTTAGTCAGATCCTATCCTAGTTCTTCTCCACTCCAGAGAAACCGGCCTTAACATCTCCAATCTACCTTCATTGCTGAAATTCCTCATCCTGTAAAACTCTATACTGTCCAATTTCCAGCTTAGGCCAAACTAGTATCCAACACCAGCTCCTTGCTTTTTTACTCTATGCCATTATTAATAAAGTCTAGGATATTGTTTGCTTTACTAAAGCTCCACCAATAGAATCATAGAATCTCTACAGTGTGAAAGCAGGCCATTTGGCCTACTGGGTCCACACCAACCCTCCAGAGAGCAACCCACCCAAACCCTGTAATCCCGCATTCACTGTGGCTAACCCACCTAGCCTGTGCATCCCTGTACACTATGGGCAATTTTGCATGGCCCATCCACTTGACCTGCACATCTTTGGACTGTGGGAGGAAACCGGAGCACCCGGAGGAAACCCACGCAGACATGGGGAGAATGCGCAAACTCCACACAGTCACTTGAGGGTGAAATTGATCCCAGGTCCCTGACGCTGTGAGGTAACAGTGCTAACCGCTGAGCCACCATGCCACCCTTAACTCCAAAGATTCCAGAGTTAATGGAGTTGATTTATGAGGAGAGATTGAGTAGTCTGGGGCTATATTCTTTGGACTTTAGAAGAATGTGGGAGTGATCTCATGGAAACATACAAAATTATAAAGGGAATAGATATGATAGAAGCAGGGAGGTGGAAAGCGGCGGGTGAAACTAGAAATAGGGGGCATAGGCTCAGACTAAGGGGAAGCAGATTTAGGATTGAGTTGAGGAGGAACATCTTCACCCAAAGGGTCATGAATCTGTGGAATTCCTCACCCAGTGAAGCAGTTGAGGCTATATCATGGGATGTTTTTAAGGCAAAGACAGATTTTTCAACAGCAAAGGAATTAAGGGTTATGGTAAGCGGGTGGGTAAGTGGAGCTGAATCCATAAAAAGATCAGTTACGAACTTGCTGAATGGTGCAGCAGGTTTGAGGGGCCAAATGGCCTACTCCTGTTCCTATTTCTTATGTTATTTTCAGCCAATGATGTCCTGCCCACTTTAATACTTTATGCGTCTACTAAACACAGATCCCTCTGCTCCTGTATCCCTTCGGAGTTGGATCTTTTATTTTCTATCATCCCTCCATGTTCTTCCTCCCAAAATGAATCATGTGATATCTCCCTACATTGTACCTAATCTGGTACTGTCTCACCACTTTAAAGGCTCGGATTGCCCTTCTGAAGTTCTATACCACCCTCCTCACAGTTTTCACAATATTTCCAGGTTTCACATCATCTACAAAGACTAAGATGACATTTCAATGCTGCTGGAACAGTGACATGAGTAATCATGCATTGGATCTGAGAAGAGAGAATCATACAATCCATAGAATCAAAGCATACTGTGGAAACAGGCCCTTCGGCCCAACAAATCCACACCGACCCGCTGAAGAGTAACCCACCCAGACCATTACTCTACATTTACCCCTTACTATTGCGGAGAAAGTGAGGTCTGCAGATGCTGGAGATCAGAGATGGAAATGTGGACCTGCTGCGCTTTTCCAGCAACACATTTCCATCCCTTACTATTGCACCTAACCCACACACCCTTGAAACCTATGGGCACTTTTAGCATGGCCAATGTGTGTACATTGCTGTGTGTCTGGAGTCACATGTGCAGCAGACCAGGTGTGGATGGCAGATTTCCTTCCCTGGAGGACGTTAGTGTCCCAGTTGGGTTTTTCTGCCAATTGGCAATGGTTTAATGGTCTTCAAGAGAAGGAGCAGCCAATACAGGAGAGGGGTGTACCACCTGACAGAATGAAATGCACGGGTGTGTAAGTAAAGGGAGTTTTGCAGAACCCAATCGGAATCACTCTGAGGCAGAGGCAGCATCCAGTTGCCAGAGAGACGTCCAAATAGGACCAAATGTTGTAATGCAAAGAATTGAGGGGTGACTTTATAGAGATTTATAGAATCATGAGGGGCATGGATAGGAGTTGGGAGGTCATGTTGCAGCTGTACAGGATGTTGGTTCAGCCACTTTTGGAGAATTGCGTGCAAATCTGCTCTCCCTCCTATAGGAAGGATATTGTGAAATTTGAAGGAGTTTCAGAAAAGATTTACAAGGATGTTGCTGGGGTTGGAGGATTTGAGCTATAAGGAGAGGCTGAAAAGGCTGGGGCTATTTTCCCTGGAGCATCGGAGGCTGAAGGATGACCTCAGTTTATAAAATCATGAGAGGCATGGATAGGGTGAACAGACAAAGTCTTTTCCCTGGGCTGGGGGAGTCCAGAACTAGAGGGCATAGCTTTAAAGTGAAAGGGAAAAGAGTTAGCAGGGAGCTAAGGAGCAACGTTTTCATACAGAGGAATGGTGCGCATATGAAATGAGTTGCCAGAGGAACTGGTACAGTAACAATGTTTAAAAGGCATCTTGATGGGCATTTGAATAGAAAGGGGTTAGAGGGATATGGGCCAAAAGTTGGCACATGGGACTAGATTTATTTCGGATATCTGGTCGGCTTGGCCGAGTTGGACCAAAAGGTCTGTTTCTGTGCTGTACGTTGCTAAAACCCTCCGACCCTGCACACCAAAGTCTAAATTGCGAATATATATTGGGAAAAGCTGCTAGAGGAAGTGGAGGAGGCTGGTACAATTATAACATTTACAAAAATATCTGGATGGGTATATGAATAAGAAGGCTGTATGGGATATGGGCCAAGTGCTGGAAAATGGGACTAGGTCAGATTTGGATGTGTGGTCGGCATGGACGAATTGAACCGAAGGGACTCTTTCTATGCTGTACAGTTCTCTGACATACGCCTGGAAATCTTCACTTCAAAACCTTCCTCCAACACAAAGGATGTCCATTAACTATTCTGTTTCCTGTCACACATGCAATTCTGTATCCATGTTGATATTTTCCTTTTTATTCCTTGAGCTATAACTTTGCTCATAGGCACTGTATCAAAAACATTCTACATTTATACATCATCTGTACACCTCATCCACGACACTGCCCTCAACAATTCTACCTGTTACCTCTTCAAAAAGCTCCAGCGAGTTTGTTAAACATAATTTTCCCTTATGTTGGCTTTTCTGCCCAAAATCACACTTGTCCTTGGGACTTCTAATTTCGTCACAAACAGTTATTTATCTTGCAGTTTCTCCACCCCCAGGAAGTTAGGTCTACCAGCCTGTAGTTACTGCCATCATTATCAATCCCACAACATTGCCATCATTTTCTGACTAATCTAAGTGACTGGCAGCATCAGATAACTTGGACATCAGTATTCCTGCCATTATTACCAATATTCCTGGTGCCTGTGGAACTGCACTGCCAGGTGTGATAGGATTTCAGGGTAGGAGCATGTGACAGGGACTAAGGTGAGAACCACTTAAATAACATACATACACACGCAGATACAAGTATGTGCGCATGCACACACTCACCCCACACACAGACCAGACATGCGTGCACACACAGACACATGCACACATGTACACACACACTCTTTCTCACACACTAGTACACACATACACACAGATGTACACATGCACATAGACAAACACATACACACATACAGATGTGAATGCACACACGCACAGACACATGCATTGACACACAGAAAGAGATACACACATATGCACACCCATATGTATACATAGACACAGTCAAACACATACATAGGCATATATGCAGACAGCAGGCACAGACAAAGAGTGATGCATGTGTAAGCAGATATGTACAGAGATATATAGATGCAGACATACACACATTCACACATAAAGCCATATCGATGCACTTACACGCACCAACTCATAAATACGTACAAGACACACACTTTTTCTCTCTCAGACACACAATTATAACAAACAGAACATTAATCTATGGCCAATGAAAGGTAAGGAGAATGAAATTAGTGTAAATGAAGAGCTATTAAAGAGCCAGCATCAGCAGAGAGATAAATGGTCTCTACAATGTAATTACAGTGACTACAGAAACAGAGGGAGAAATTTCCTCTTTCTGTGACGAAATTATTTCTGCCTGTTGAGTCTGCATTATTTCCAAGAGAAACCTAGTTAGTCACTTTGCTCCCACCTCATCCCTGATTGCATCTTCTGTATAAATAGGTCAGCCACGTTTGGAATTACACAGCAGTGGAACAAGTGGACCATTCGGCCCCTTAAGCCTGTGCTGGTATTTATGCTGTTCTTGCGCCTCCTCCCATCATGCTCTTGTGTCACAGTGGCAGTATCCTACATCTAGGCTAGAAGATCTTGGTTAAAATCCAACTTACTCAGAGATTGTCATAACACTAGCAGGACTCTTGCAGGGGGCTGAGGTTGTTTCCCTACCTCCAAATCGAGAGACCTGGGTTCAAGTCCCACCTGCCCCAGAGGTATGTAATAACAACTCTGACCAGGATGATTAGAAAAATAGGTGACCTCACGGTAACATCCAAGCATTCACACAGCCCCTCTCAATTTTGATTTTCTGTAGAATGTACAGGGATAAACTCTTGTTACTGTACTCAATGCTTCTGACCCCAACCAAGTGATATACTGAAATCTGCGTTTTGGGATTCTCGAGAAGTTCCACTGACGTGAAGCATGCTGTGGGCTTGCTGCCATGTGCCTATTTGTTTAATTACAAACTGCTTCCAAACTAATTGAGAATTCAATGTTGTTGTCATGCGGCTCCCCAGGTAATTGAATATGAATTCCAGGTAACAATGCCCCTATCACATCAGCTGCCATCAACACAACAGCTTTGTGCCTGATGGTGTAATTACCTGGATTTTCTATTTGCAAGATGCCATCTGCTTTTAGAGCACAAACCTCAAACTAGAAACAGGATTAGGCCTATCAGTCCCACGAGGAGACATTGAGGTCTGCAGATGCTGGAGATCAGAGTTGAGAGTGTGTTGCCGGAAAAGCACAGCAGGTCAGGCAGCATCCAAGGAGCAGGAAAATTGGCGTTTCGGATAGAGCCCTTCATCCTGCTCCTTGGATGCTGCCTGACCTGCTATCAGTCCCACGTGGCTTCTTGCTTATTTGATCAGATGATGGCATAATCTGACTGTGCCCTTACTCTCTTTTCTAATCCTATATCCTTTGCCAACCTTGCCAATTTACCCAAATCATACTTAAAAGAGATTGTTTTCCTTTCAGAAATTATTTTCAAGCCAGTGCTGATGCATTTTTAGATTAGATTAGATTCCCTACAGTGTGGAAACAGGCCCTTTGGCCCAACTAGTCCACATTGACCCTCCGACAAGTAACCCACCCAGACCCATTTCCCTCTTGACTTATGCACGTAACACTATGGGCAATTTAGCATGGCCAATTCACCTGACTTGCACATCTTTAGACTGTGGGAGGAAACCGGAGCACCAGGAGGAAACCCACGTAGACACTGGGAGAATGTGCAAACTCCACACAGACAGTCGCCCAAGGCTGGAATCAAACCTGGCACCTTGGCGCTGTGCTAACCACTGAGCCACCATGCCACCCCTTTGTTCCACACTCAATGCAATGTCAGTATTTTCTAATCAATCTGCTCAGAGATGGCATTAACATACCTCTGGAGCAACTGGGACTTGAATCTGAGTCACCGAGCTCAGAGGGGCACACCAATACTGTACGACAGGGCCCCTCTGTGCCACAAGTGAAGATTACTCAATTATCTGGCCTCCATTGTTCTCTGGGAAGAGAATTCTATAGACAAACAACCCTCGAAGAGAGAAAAATTATATCTGTCTTAAAAGGGAGACCCCTATTTTTAAATTGGTTTCCTAGTTTTCTTCGAATAGATTCCGTACAGTGTGGAAACAGGCCCTTCGGTCCAACAAGTCTTCACCGGCCCTCCGAACAATAACCCACTCCCCCTACCCTATATTTACCCCAATTTAGCTTGGCTAATTGATCTGACCTGCACATCTTTGGACTGTGGGAGGAAACTGGAGCACCAGGAGGAAACCCACGCAGTCACAGGGAGAATGTGCAAACTCCACACAGGCAGTCGCCCGAGGCTGGAATTGAACCTGGGTCCCTGGCACTAGGAGGCAGCAGTGCTAATCACTGAGCCACCATACAGCTCCCACTGTACTACAGGACCCCTCTAGTTCTAGCCTCTCCTACAAGAGGAAACATGCTTTCAGCATCCGCCCTGTCACATTCTCTCAGGTTTTTCGATGTTTCAATAAGTTCATCTTATTCCTTGAACTATGGGTACAAACCTAACGTATCCACCTTTTCATCACAAGAAAACCCCTTTATCCAAGGATCAATAAAGTAAATCTTCTCTGCATTGCTTCCTATGCAGTTGTATCCTTTCTTAAATAAGATGTCCAAAATTGAACTCCAGATGTGATCTCACCAAGGCATGATACAAATGTAGCAAAGCTTTCCTATTTTTATATTCTATTCTCCTTGCAATAAGGTATATTGCGTTTGTTTTCCTAATCACTTGCTGAATTGGAATACTAACCTTTTGCAAATCATGTACCAGGGCACCCAGAATACACATCTCTCTCAATTTAAATAATATTCTGCTTTTCAATTTTTCTTACTGGAGTGAACAAGTTCACATTTGCCGACAGTCACCTGCCAAATATTTGCCCACTCAATTAACCCATCTGTGTTCATTTGCAGATTCCTTATGTTCTCTTCACATGTTATTCTCCTACCTATCCTGTGTCATTTGTAAATTGAGTAGCCATATGTCTGGGTTATTTTATTCAAATTGTGGGTATAGACTGGAAATTTGGGTCAATATCCTGGAATTCCCTCCCAATCATATTGTGGGTCAATCTGCAGTGGTTCAAGAAGGCAGATCACCACCACCTTCTCAGGGGTAACGAGAGATGGGCAATAAATGCTGGTCAGTCAGCAACATCCCACAAATGAATAAAAACAACTAATAACCCAGTATTAATCCCTGTGGATCACTTATTATACTCTGGCAATCCCAAAATCACCCATTTATGACTACTCTCTATTTCCTTCCTCTTTCCACAATTGTATATTTTCTCCAACAACACAAACTCTAATTTTGTGCACTGCAATTTGATGTGGCACTTTGTCAAGTGCTTTCTTGAAATCTAAGCACATTGCATTCCCATTATCTACATAGCTTGTTATTTCCTCAAACATTTCCAAAATAAAATTTCAAACGTTCCTTTCACAAAACCATGTTGACTCTGCCTTGTATCCCATTAAAACCTCCTTAATAATAGAATTGAGCCTTTTGCCTGTGATAGTTGTTTAGCAAAGTGGTCTGTTTCCAATTTTCTCCCTCCTTTCTTGAATAGAGAGCTACATTCATTATTTTGTAATCGGATGGCGTCTTTCTGGAATTTAGGGAATTTTGGAGAAATTGAGATTTTCTACCTCAGCAGTCACTTCTCATAAAACCTTATAGTGAAGTCCATCAAGACCTGGGAACTTGTCAGCTTTCAGTTTTAATAATTTTCTAACTTTCCCTGATGGTTTTTCAGAACCCAGTTTAGTTTTCAGTTTGTTAAAATGTTAACTCTGTTTCTCTCTCTCCGCAGATGTTGTCAGATCTGCTGAGTTTCTCCAGATTTTCTGTGTTTGTTTCATGTCTCTTTTTGCATTGTCCTCCCTTCAGACCTCTAGTGTTCTTTGGAACTGGAATCAAAGGCAGATGCAGTGTTGAGTCTAGCCTCTATGCTCACATAACCTACTCCTTTGCGTTCTGGTATGCTTTCATCTCCATTTGTCCTCCCATCTCTTCTTTGTCCCCCCACCTCACTAAATGCCTCGTAAGGATAGTGTCTGGAGGCAGAAGAAGTTGAGGAATAACCGACTGAATGAGGAATTGGTTGAGTGGATCCAATTCAAAGTACCCAAGCGAGCTTTCTCTATCGATGAAAACCCTTGTGCTCCAATGCAAATTTCTTTGGTAGAATAAGCGGTTGCTGCAGGAGCAATAATATATTCAGTGAAGAAGCTGAACTGAAATCAAGACATGACGGGCTCCCGTTGCTCTTTCCACTGTTTTCCTCCTCTTCGCAAGTTATTATCAGCTTTCAATATCCTTGTACTAACAGGTTTGGAATAACAGGGCTAACACTTCAGAAACAGTGGCATAGTTGGCACCAGCAGCATTTTGCAAACTTGATCTCCATTTGCAATTACCACTCCTGCCCAGAAGGATGGGGAATGACCCCTTTGCACTTTTTGCTATAAATTCACTGATCTCTTGATTTCCATTTAGACTTGAACTGTGATGTGAGTCAGCAGGTACTGCTGATTCATTTTATTTATTGTAAATTAGTAACCGTCTAGTGCAGTGTTTTCTCTCGACCTTGCGCTGAGTGGTGGTTTAGGAGGATTCACCAAGATAAAAAATTAAACAAACTGATGTTTTAACTGCTCTGCTGTTGTAATTGAAACAGATTTACAAGACAATGGCAATCCACCGCTGAAGCTGCTTTGTAATACCAATCAGCGCACAAGCCACTTTTGAATAAGGAACAATGGAAGCTACCAGATAGTTACAAGGCAGAATTGAGAGGTTAGATCACTTACCTGGAGAATTAATGTCCAGGAGATATTACAAGATTGCAATCCAATGGAGTAATTCACAATGACTCATATATCAGAGATTGTAAAACTTTAACCTTCACCTGGGGAATATGATGATGAGGATGGTTGTTGAATGTCAAACAAAGATGGTTAGATTACCTCTTAATTGTGACTGTCTCGCACATAGGAACATAACTCAGTTGTCAGCTCAAACCTGAATGTTTTGTCAGAGTCTTGCTGCACATGGACAAGGGTTGCTTCAGCATCTTAGAAGATGGGAATAGTGCTAAAGATTGGGCAATTATGAGCAAAAATCCCACTTCTGGTCTTCTGGTAATGGAAAATCTTTGACGAAGCAGCTGAAGATAGTTGGGGGTCAGAGCCGACAGTGAGCAGCTCCTGCAGTGGACTGAGATCATTGGCATTCAACAACCACTTTGATCTTCCTTTGTGACTCCACCCAGCAGAGAATTTCCACAGGCTGGAAATGTGTTGCTGGAGAAGCGCAGCAGGTCAGGCAGCATCTAGGGAACAGGAGAATCGACGTTTCGGGCATTAGCCCTTCTTCAGGAATCAGCCCTTCTCCAGCAACACATTTCCATCTCTGATCTCCAGCATCTGCAGACCTCATTTTCTCTTCAAAAATTTCCACAGGCTGCCCTTGCATACTCAGAAACAATGGATTGCTGGGATAAGTTACACACACAATTTACTTGAAGGGTTCAGAAAATTTCTACACACTTAATAATGGACATTTGAAAGGAGATTACAGGGTGCAAATGATTAACAGATGTTCAGAAAATGGGAATGGAGAAAGACACAGGGTGGCACGATGGCTCAGTTGCTAGCACTGCTACCTCACAGTGCCAGGGGCCAGGGTTCAATTCCAGCCTCAGGTGACTGTCTGTGTGGAGATTGCACATTCTCCCCGTGTCTGCGTGGATTTCCTCCCACAATCCAAAGATGTGCAGGTCAAGTGAATTGGCCATGCTAAATTGCCCATAGTGTTCAGGTAACTGTAGGTGAGGTGCATCAGTCTGGGGTAACTGTAGAGGAATGGGTCTGGGTGGGTTACTCTTTGGAGGGTCAGTGTGGACTTGTTGGGCTGAAGGACCTGTTTCAACGCTGTAGGGATTCTGTGACAAAGACCTGGCATTTGGGTAATTGAGTGAAAAGAAATTTCGCAGACATTTGAATGTGAGGAGCAGTACTTTAGAATCTGAAGTTAAAAGTCATTAAATCAGTAGGAGCATGTGTTCTTGTTTCCAGCACACATTTTCAGTTTTATGTCCTGTACTTTATTCTGTATTGGCCTGTTTATGTGTTGACAGCATCTGTCAAGATGGAACCAACTGTTAGTACATTCCACGTCCTTGAAACATGGCGATCCTCACAGGAGAGATTAACCGCATTGACATCCACATTTACCGAAAAGTAATCTGTCTTTAATTGCAGATGTGGTCTACTTCTAGTAAGTGCACTATCCCTAATTCAAAGTCACAGAGTTTGAAACATCTAAATATTTCCACATCCTTAGACCTTTGATTTCTAACACTGCTGGGTTAGTTACACTGCTGATCTTAATTATTGCATAATTCAGATACTTGCAGCAATAAAAATGATTCTAAAAAAATGAACCAGGAGCCGGTCATTTACACTGGGTCATAAGACCATAAGACATAGGAGTGGAAGTAAGGCCATTCGGCCCATTGAGTCCACTCCGCCATTCAATCATAGCTGATGGGCATTTCAACTCCACTTACCCGAATTCTCCTCGTAGCCCTTAATTCCTTGTGACGTCAAGAATTTATCAATCTCTGCCTTGAAGACATTTAGCGTCCTGGCCACCACTATCATTTCTAATATTACTGGCTAGCCTACCTTCATATTTGATCCTCTCCTTCCTTATTTCTCTCTTTGTTATCCTCTGTTTGTTTTTGTAGCCTTCCCAATCTTCTGATTTCCCAGTGCTCTTGGCCACTTTATAGGATCTCTCTTTTTCTTTAATACATTTCCTGACTTCCTTTGTCAGCCATGGCTGTCTAATCCCTCCCCGGATAATCTTTCTTTTCTTGGGGATGAACCTCTGTACAATGTCCTCAATTATACTCAAAACTCCTGCCATTTTTGTTCTACTGTCTTCGCCGCTAAGCTCTGCTTCCAGTCTATTTTCGTCATGGAACATCCTGAAAGCTGCAGCAGTGATAACAGAAACTGCTTGTATTCGTCAGTGTTCATCAAGGACATGGAACTCACTTGGAGTGACATCATTCACTGGTAATTTAGCGAGACGCTATGGTAACAAGACAAAGACCATTTCTGGGTGACCCCATTTGGTGGTTATTATTCAGGCTAACAGTGACACCTAGACACTGAATTTATTTTTGACAATACTGCATTTTTGTTCAAGTGAAAATTACTTGAAAATTATAACATGTGAGTATTTCCTCTGGTCAATGTGTGTTAGAGACATTGTAAGCCGAGAAGATAGACTTCCTCTGATCTCCCTATATGTTAATGACTTAGTAAATACAGCAGGCAGATTCTCTTTGTGCGAGTGACACTATAATGACCGCAGTAACACTCTGTGAATATCATAGGGTCATAGTATCATAGAGATGAACAGCATGGAAACAAACCCTTCAGACCAACCCGTCCATGCCAATCAGATATCCCAACCCAAATTGGACCCACCTGCCAGCACCCGGTCACTGTAAATAAAGGAGAAAGATTGTGTGTTGGGACACTGTAAATATAGCAGGAAGACTGTGCGCTAGGGACATTGTAAATATAACAGTAAGAATGTGCGTTAGGGACACTGTATATATCGCAGGAAGACTGTGTGTTAGGGACACAGTAAATATAGTAGGAAGACTGTGCATTCGGGATACCGAAAATATATCAGGAAGACTGTGCGTTATGGACACTGTAAATATAGCAGGAAGACTGTGCTAGAGACACTGTAACTATTGCAGGAAGACTGTGTGTTAGGGACACTGTAAACATAGCAGGAAGACTGTGTGTTACGGACACTGTAAAAATAACAGGAAGACTGTGTGTTACGGACACTGTAAAAATAGCAGGAAGACTGTGTGTTAGGGACACTGTAAATATAGCCGGAAAACAGTGTGTTAGGGTCACTGTAAATATAGCAGGAAGACTGTGTGTTAGGGACACTGAATTTATAGTAGGATGACTCTGTGTTAGGGACACTGTAAATATAGCAGGAAGTCTGTGTGTCAGGGTCACTGTGAATTTGGCAGGAAGACTGTGTGTTGGGACACTGGAAATAAAGCTGGAAGACTGTGTGTTAGGGACACTGAATTTATAGCAGGATGACTCTGTGTTAGGGACACTGTAAATATAGCAGGAAGTCTGTGTGTCAGGGTCACTGTGAATTTGGCAGGAAGACTGTGTGTTGGGACACTGGAAATAAAGCTGGAAGACTGTGTGTTAGGGACACTGTAAATATAGCCAGAAAACAGTGTGTTAGGGTCACTGTAAATATAGCAGGAAGACTGTGTGTTAGGGACACTGTAAATATAGCAGGAAGACTGTGTGTTAGGGACACTGTAAATATAGCTGGAAAACAGTGTGTTAGGGTCACTGTAAATATAGCAGGAAGTCTGTGTGTTAGGGACACTGTAAATATAGCAGGAAGACTGTGTGTCAGGATCACTGTAAATATAGCAGGAAGACTGTGTTGGGGCACTGTAAATATAGCAGGAAGACTGTGTTAGGGACACTTTAAATACAGCAGGAAGATTGTGTTATGGACACTGTAAATATAGCTGGAAGTCTGTGTATTAGGAACACTGTAAATATAGCAGGAAGTCTGTGTGTTAGGGACACTGTAAATATAGCAGGAATACTGTGTTAGGGGCACTGTAAATATAGCAGGAAGACTGTGTATTAGGGACACTAAACATAGCAGAAAGACTGTTTGTTAGGGTCACTGTAAATATAGCAGAAAGACTGTGCGTTGGGACACTGTAAATATAGCAGGGAGACTGCGTTAGGGACACTGTAAATAAAGCAGGAAGACTCTGTGTGAGGGACACTGTAAATATAGCAGGAAGACTGTTTGTTAGGGACACTGTAAATATAGCAGGAAGACTGTGTGTTAGGGACTCTATAAATATAGCAGGAAGACTGTGTGTTGGGCCACTGTAAATATAGCAGGAAGACTCTGCGTTAGGGACACTGTAAATATCGCAGGAAGACGGTGTTGCGACACTGTAAATAAAGCAAGAAGACTGTGCGTTAGGGACACTGTAAATATAGCAAGAAGACTGTGTGCTAGGGACACTAAATATAGCAGGAAGACTGTGCGTTAGGGACACTGTAAATATAGCAGGAAGTCTGTTTGTTAGGGACACTGTAAATATAGCAGGAAGACTGTGTGTTAGGTCACTGTAAATATAGCAGGAAGACTGTGTTAGGACACTGTAAATATAGCAGGAAGACTGTGTGTTACGGGCTCTGTAAATATAGCAGGAAGACTGTGTATTAGGGACACTGTAAATATAGCAGGAAGACTGTTTGTTAGGGACACTGTAAATATAGTAGGAAGACTGTGTATTAGGGACACTGTAAATATTGCAGGAAGTCTGTGCGTTAGGGGCACTGTAAAGTATAGCAGGAAGACTGTATGTTAGGGGCACTGTAAATATAGTAGGAAGACTGTGTATTAGGGACACTGTAAATATAGCAGAAAGACTGTGTTAGGGACACTGTAAACATAGCAGGAAGACTGTATGTTAGGGACACTGTAAGTATAGCAGGAAGTCTGTGTGTTAAGGACACTGTAAATATAGCAGGAAGACTGTATGTTAGGGACACTGTAAGTATAGCAGGAAGTCTGTGTGTTAGGGACACTGTAAATATAGCTGGACGACTGTGTGTTAGGGGCACTGTAAATATAGCAGGTAGACTGTGTGGTAGGGGCACTGTGAATATAGCAGGAAAACTGTGTTAGGGGCACTGTAAATATATGAGGAAGACTGTGAATTAGGGACACTGTAAATATAGTAGGAAAACTGTGTGTTACGGGCACTATAAATATAGCAGGAAGACTGTGAGTTAGGGACACTGTAAATAGAGCAGGAAGACTGTGAGTTAGGGACACTGTAAATATAGTAGGAAGACTGTGTGTTACGGGCACTATAAACATAGCAGGAAGACTGTGAATTAGGGACACTGTAAATATAGGAGGAAGACTGTGTGTTACGGGCACTATAAATATAGCAGGAAGTCTGTGTGTTAGGGATACTGTAAATATAGCAGGGAGACTGTGTGATAGGGACACTGTACATCTCGCAGGAATAATGTGTGTTATGATCACTGTAAATATAGCAGGAAGACTGTGTGTTAGGTATACTATAAATATAGCAGGTGGACTGTGTTAGGGACACTGTAATTATAGCTGGAAGTCTGTATTGGGGACACTGTAAATATAGCAGGAAGACTGTGTTAGGGGCACTGTAAATATAGCAGGAAGACTGTTTGTTAGGGTCACTGTAAATATAGCAGGAAGACTGTGTGTTAGGGACACTGTAAATATAGCAGGAAGACTGTGTTAGGGGCACTATAAATATAGCAGGAAATCTGTGAGTTAGGGGCACTGTTAATATAGCAGGAAGACTTTGCATTAGGGGCACCGTAAATACATCAAGCTGTTCTCTGCTCTCTGTGTGCATCAGTGAGACTGTAGACATAGCCATAATCACTCAAAATTAATTACATTAAGCAGATCCTGAAACCAAGGTGGGAGACTCCCACGCGGGCCGCGGGAATGCCAAAGCAATGTACTCCATACTTCCCTGAAAAGGTCAGTGATACTTGCGAGTTCCTGACTGTCTCCAATCAAAATAGAGAAAGTCCATTCAGAAAGGTACCAAACAGACCTGAAGACTTTGTCAGAGACGTGCAGAGGTGAAGTCAAAATGGACCACCGAGCCAATAAACCATCTCCCGAATCCTTCAAAGCACCACCCGGCCATTACATGGGGAGTGGCTGTGATAGCCCAGTGATCTTGCCAATGAACTGATAATCCAGGGACCCAGGTAATGTTCTGGTGAGCTGGGTTCAAATCCCATCACAGCATGTGGTGGAATTGCAATTTCAATTCAATAAAACATTGAATTAAAAGTGTGATGATGACCAGTTGTTGATTGTCATAAAGCCCATCTGGTTCACTAATGTCCTGTGTAAAAGGAATGTGGTGTCCGTCTCTGCACTGGTCTACATGTGACGCTTATTAGGGATGGGCAATAAATGCTGGCCCAACCACAAAAACCTATATCCCAAGGCTGAATTTAGAAAAAGGCTACAGGTCATCCATTTGGCTTCTCAGAATCCATTACACTGGAGTCGTCTTCGATCTCTGAGGGACTGAAATGCATTGGGAATCATCCTCCTTGGTCATGATATTGTGAACACAGGAGTGTGAAAAAGTGAGCATCTTCTATACTTGCGTGAGCAAAGATGTTTTTTTTTCACAATTCTCAGACGCTAAGCAACAATGAATGGAAACTAAGAGGAGGAATTGGGCAATTGTGAGGTGCAGCTACATCACTGAAATATGCGGGGTAAATATCAGTCAGGAATGCCCCACTTTTCTTCAATAAGATACTATTTCATTGGAGGCAGTTCAGAGCGGGTTCTCTGAGGTAATCCCCGGTATTAAGGGATTGCCTTATGAGCAAAGATTAAACATGTTGGGGCCTCATTGGAATTTAGAAGAACAAGACGTGATCTCATTGAAACATAGAGAATCCTTAAGGGGCTTAACAGGGTAAATGCTGAGAGGACGTTTCCCCTTATGAGCGATTCCACGACCAGAGGGCAAAATCTCAGAATAAAGAGGTGACAATTTAAGACTGAGGTGAGGGGGAGTTTTTCTTCTCTCAGAGGGGTGAGATTCTTTATAATCTCTTGCCGCAGAGAGCGGAGTGGGGGAGAGTCCTTGTGTAAGTTTAAGGCTGAGATAGATAGATTCTTGATCAGTCGGGGAATCTAGGGTTACGGGGGAAATGCAAGTCAGTGTACGTAAGATATGTCGGATGAGTATGATCCAATTGAATGACGCAGCAGGTTCAAGGGGCAGAATGGCTAAATTCTGCTCCTATTTCTTATGGTCTTAACCCATGCTTTGGGATGTTTGTTAGCCCCCTAGGGGTGTAGACATGACCTTTAATCTGTGAATAGGAGACGGTGAGGACTGCAGATACTGGCAAGTCAGAGTCAAAAAGTGTGGCACCCGAAAAGCACAACAGGTCAGGCAGCATCCGAGGAGCAAGAGACTTGACGTTTTGGGTATAAGTCCTTCATCAGGGATGCCGATTAGTAATCATTCAGATTACAGTGGTGTTTGTATGTGTTGCAAGTAAACATGATATTTTCACCTTGTTGGGAAGTCAATGCCAGAAGTCAACAGTATAAGATAGTTAACAATTATTCCAACAGGGCAGTCAAGAGAAAACTCTTTCCCTTGAGAGTGAAAAGTGCTTCCACAAGGTGTCATGGATCACTTTGATGCATGTAAAGTGAAGCTGAATGAGGGAGTACAGAATTGAAGGATATGCTGATTGGGTAGCACTGCTGCTTCACAGCTCCAGGAATCAGGGCTCAGGCGGTCATCTGCGTAGAGTTTGCACATTCTCCCTGTGTCTGTGCGGATCTCCCCCAGGATACTCTAGTTTCCTCCCACAGTCCAAAACTGTGCAGCGTAGGTGGATTGGCCATGCTAAATTGCCATGGAGAGTCTGAGGTTGTGCTGGCAAGGCGGATTAGCCATGTTAGATGCAGGATGACAGGGATAGGGTAGGGGACTGGGTTTGAGTGGGCTGCTCTTCGGAGGGTTGGTGCAGACTCGATGGGCCAAATGGCACTGGAGGGTTCTTTGATTCTGAGTGGGCAAGATTGGGAGGAGGCTTGGTGTGCATCATAAATCCTGGCATCGACCTTTGGAGCAAGTGGCTTGTTTCTCTGCTGTACATTCAGTAGAATTATGTTATAACTGTGCATGTGAAATCTTGTCAGTTCAGAACTGAATTTGCTCATCTTGTTGCCAAAGGCTTTGTAGCAATTCGCTTCCCCGTATTTCTCCTCCACTGAACTGGAAGTGCGCCTAAGTGAACTGAAAATACCTCCACAACTTTGTACCCAGTGTCTCTCTCTATACTATCAGTTGTTGCAAGTCATCCCCAGAAAAAGTCAATGAGCACAGTTTTATACTGCACAGTGAATTGGGCTGGCATAATAGAATTTAGATCATACCTTCTATCGTTATTTAGATCGTCACATTCCTTAACGGAGTTATGAATTTCTAGGGAAAATCAAATGTGAGAACAAAAGAACTATTATGAATACAGTAAATGTTTTTGCTTTATTCTCATTTAAATTGTGAGGCAGTGTTGTTGTGGTAATGTCACTGAACTCAGTAATCCAGAACTCCAGGCTAATGCTCTCGTTCAAATTGCACCATGGCAAATGTGGAAATTTGAATATAATAAAATCGAGTATTAAAAGCTGGTTGGATGGTGAACAATGGAGTCATGCTCGATTGTCAGAAATGGCTCATCAGGTTCCCAAATGCCCTGTGGGTAAGGGAAATCTGCCATTCTGACCTGGTTTGGCCTACACGTGACTCCAGACCTACAGCAATCCAGTTGAAGACAGCAGTCGGCCATTCAATTGCTCAAGCCTGCTCTAAAAAAGCAAAGATCATTACAGCACAGGAACAGGCCCTTTGGCCCTCCAAGACAAAAGTGAGGACTGCAGATGCTGGAAATCAGAGTTTAGATTAGAGTGGTGCTGGAAAAGCACAGCAGGTCAGGCAGCATCCGAGGAGCAGGAAAATCGACGTTTCGGGCAAAAGCCCTTCAACCTCTAAGCCTTGGCCCATCCATATCCTTATTCTAAACATGCTGTCTATTTTCTAAAAAAAAATATGCTATTCAATATGATCATGGCTGATTATCCAACTCAATATCCTAATTCCACCCTCCCCCATATCCCTTGATCTCTTTCACCACAATAGTTATATCTGCCTCGTTGAAATCAGGGCAATTAGGAATGGGAATTTGCTTGGGTTTGTACTTGCTGGAGTGCAGAAGCATGAGGGGGGAATCTGACTGAGGTGTATAAAACACTGAAGGGGATTGGTAAGGTGGACATTGAGTGCACAGATGCTCCATCTTGTGTGGGACAGTCTCGAACAAGAGGGCGTGGATATTGAGTGAGGGGGGGTAGGTTCAAAACTGAGATGAGGAGAAACTACTCTCGATGAGTTGTGATTCTGTGGGACTCCATGCCTCAGAGTGCAATGGAGGCAGAATCATTCAATAGATTCATGAAAGAAATAGATGTGTTTCTGACAAAAATGGAAAAAGGGCTGGAAACTGGAGTTGAGACCAGGATAAGATCAATCATAATCATGTTAAATGGTACAGTAGCTCAAAGGGGCGAATTGCTTGTTCCCGCTCCTGATTCCCAAGTTCCTGTGAAATAAATGCTTGGCCATGAATGAATAATAACAACTGAACCACAAATTCTCATTCATTAACGAAAACTTTGCACATTGTATTTTAGCTCAACTCATTCTTGAGTTCCCATTTCACTTCGTCCTATTTGAGGTATTATTCAGAAATTTTATGTTGCATTGTTTATTTTATCATTTGAGTTACAAACAGAGGTTGGATAGGCTGGGACTTTTTCCCCCCCCCGGAGGATAGGAGACTGAGGCGTGACCTGAGAGACGTCTATAAAACCATGAGATGCCTAGACAATGTAGATAGCCCACAACTTTTCCCCATCAGTAGGAGGAGTCTAAAACTGGAGGGCATAGGTTTAAGATGAGAGGGGAGTGATACAAAAGGGTTTAGAGGGGCAATTGTATTCACAGAGAAGATGGTGAGTCTCTGAAACAGGCTGGAGAAAGTGAGGTCTGCAGATGCTGGAGATCAAAGTTGAAACTTTATTGCTGGAACAGCACAGCAGGTCAGGCAGCATCCAGGGAACAGGAGATTCGACGTTTCGGGCACAGGCCCTTCTTCAGGAATGAGCAGAGAGTGTTCAGCAGGAGAAGATAAAAGGTAGGGAGGAGGGACTTGGAGGAGGGGCGTTGGAAATGTGATAGGTGGAAAGAGGTCAAGGTGAGGGTGATAGGTCGGAGTAGGATGGAGGCGGAGAGGTCAAGAAGAAGACTGCAGGTCAGGAAGGCGGTGCCGGGCTGGAGGGATCCGGCTAAGACAAGGTGGGGGGAGGGGGGATGAAGAAACTGGTGAAGTCCAAGTTCATCCCCTGCGGTTGGAGGGTTCCCAGTCGGAAGATAAGACGCTCCTCCTCCGACCGTCGGGTTGTTGTGGTTTGGCGGTGGATGAGTCCAATGACCTGCATATCCTCGGTGGAGTGGGAGGGGGAGTTGAAATGCTGTGCTCCAGGTTGGTTGGGTTGGTTCGTCCGGGTGGCCCAGAGGTGCTCTCTGAATCGCTCCGCAAGTAGGCGGCCTGTCTCTCCCTCTATATTGGGGAGACAGGCCGCCTACTTGCGGAGCGATTCAGAGAGCACCTCTGGGCCACCCGCAACAGGGAAAGGACCCCTCCCCCACTGAGTGTCAGAGTTGAACCTTACAACTCTCCATTGTAAAGGTTGAGAATTAGGACATGGGGATGTTTGTCAAGCAAACAGTGAACACTTGTTTCGGTCACGAGATTGTTGCCATTAATGGATGGGATGCAAATGGATGGTCAAGACACTGGAAACTTTCAATGGAAAAGCAACAGATAAAAGACTTTTAGATGGTAGACTTGGGACTCTTAGTAAACTTCCTTTTATTCAAACTAATTCGCCCTACTTTTTTTTATTGTGGTCATAGCTTTACTCAGCAAAGCAGTAGTACAATGAAGTCTCAACGTTAATGGCAAGAACTGCATGGACATTGGAAAATTGTACCACCACTCAAGCATTTCCCTTTGCAATTAATGAGGTAATTGGTACCACTTCACATAGATATAGTCTGCCAATAGTAATTTCATATAAATATACATTTTGGGATAAATGGAGCCATGATTTGGATCTCTAACACATCGGAGCACTGGTTGACATTGGCCCCTTGTATGGGACAGAATCAGTCTGACCATTGTGCCACAGACAGTCTCACACAGGGAAGCTCACACCTTCAATACATTATCTGGGCCAACATGACACCAATTGTTAAAGTTCACTTGAGAACGTAACTTTCAAAAAGGTTTTGCAATTTACATATGAAAGAACTGAAACTGACATGGTCATTCTAACAGATGAGAGACTTAATAAACAATCCAGGTCTTTTTCAATATATAATTTCAGTTGCATCACACTGTAAACTTTTACTATAAATTCTGTGTCTTACAATGTTATACTCCACAACCATCTGATGAAGGAGCAGCGCTCCGAAAGCTAGTGCTTCCAATTAAACCTGTTGGACTATAACCTGGTGTTGTGTGGTTTTTAACTTTGTACACCCCAGTCCAACACCGGCATCTCCAAATTATGGGAAAGGAGTCTTCTTACAGTTCAGCTGTTAATTGGCAGTGGCTGTGAACCACCTCAATCTCGATCAAAATGGCTCCTAATCAGTACAGAGTTAAAAATCACACAACACCAGGTTATAGTCCAACAGCTTTATTTGAAAGTACAAGTTTTTAGATTTCTAAGTGATTAAAGACTGAACAGCAATCTAGGTTTGTTCAATACATCGCATCAGTTGTATGACACTTTGATCTTTTACTATAAATTCTCTGTGTCCTCTGTGATCCTGCCCCACTAACTACCTGATAAAGGAGCAGTGCTCTGAAAGCTTGTAATTTCAAATAAAGCTGTTGGACTATAACCTGGTGTGGTGTGATTTTTAACTTTATCCACCCTAGTCCAGCACCAGTATTTCCACATCATAATCAGAAACATGAAATGGCCTTTTGATTCAACAACTTCACAGAAACCCCACATCAGTAGTTGATGCGACGGGTGAAACGTATCACACTGCCTTCCTCCTCAACTTCAGGTTAAGATGTTAAAACAGGGAGTAAGATGTTCCAATTTTCACTTTACCCAAGCTGTACAAAGGGAGTGGTATATTGGAATAAGGAAGCCTTGTTACAATTGTGTAGGGCATTGGTAAGACCTAATCTGGAACATCACATGTAGGTTTGATCTTCATATTTAAGGAAGGATATACCTCCGAAGGAGATGGTACAGCAAAGGTTTACGAAATTGGTCCTTGGGACAAAAGGACTGTCCTACAACAAAAGGCCAGGTAAATTCTCAGGATGTTTAAAAGAATGAGAGGTGATCTTATTCAAACATGCAAGATTCTGAAGGGACTTGACGGATATGTTTTCTGCTGGTCTTTGAAATTAAAATATGGGGACATAATCTTAGGGTAAGACATTCAACATTTAGGACTGACATGAAGAGAAATATCTCCACTTAAAGAGTTGTGAACTTGTTGAATTCTCTCTCCCAGGGGATTGAGGGTGCTCTATTACATTTATCTGGGATAGACAGATATTTCGTCCCTCAGATAATCGAGGGGTAATAATTGCTTTGTAGTCGACTTTCAAGTCTGGTTCTTGTCCCTGGTTCTGATGAGTGCAAGACAAAAAGCTTCAAACTCCATTTAGCAGTTGATTGAGGAGCAAACAGGGGAAGAGCAGTTGAAAGAAAGCAAAATACTGCACAGAAATTTTCTTGTACACACTTAACAAATTACTCTCCAACTAAATCCTTCACACCATGGCAGTCCCAGTCTATGTTTGGAAAGTTAAAATCCCCTACCACAAACACCCTATTATTCTTACAGATAACTGAGATCTCCTTACAAATTTGTTTCTCAATTTCCCTCTGACTATTAGGGTGTCTATAATACAATCCCAGTAAGGTAATCATCCCTTTGTTATTTCTCAGGTCCACCCAAATAACTTCCCTGGATGTATTTCCGGGAATATCCTCCCTCAATACAGCTGAAATGCTATCCTTTATCAAAAACACCACTCCCCCTCCTCTCTAGCCTCCCTTTCTATCCTTCCTGTAGCATTTGTATCCTGGAACATTAAGCTGCCAGTCCTGTCCATCTGTAATTGCTATGATATAGGTTTAGGGTGAGAGGGGAAAGATATAAAAGAGATCTAAGAGGCAACTTTTTCACGCAGAGGGTGGTATGTGTATGGAATGAGATGTCAGAGGAAGTGGTGGAGGCTAGTAAAATTGCAGCATTTAAAAGGCATCTAGATGGGTATACGAATATGAATTTGGAAGGATATGGGCCAGGTGCTGGCAGGTGGGACTAGATTGGGTTAGGATATCTGGTCAGCATAGACGGGTTGGACCGAAGGGTCTGTTTCTGTGCTGTACATCTCTATGACTCTACGACTCTATACTGCAGATACTGGAAATCTGAAATTAAAAAAAGCAGAAAGTGCTGGAGAAACTCAGCAGCTCTGGTAGCATCTTCGGAAAGTGAAACAGAGTTAACATTTTGAGTCCAGTGTGGTTTCAACTCCACTTCTGAAGAAAAGCCAAGATTGGCCATGATTGTACTGACAGTACAGCAGTCTCAAGGGGCTGAATGGTCTACTCCTGTTCCCATTTATTTTCTTTTTGTACGTGACTTTGGAATGCTTAAATGATAACCGTGGATGGAAGAAATAAACCAATAGGTGTATTGCCTGGCATAGACATCTCCTGTCTTGACAAGTGCCTTTCAAGACTTTGCAGTGAAATAAAACATTCCTTTGTGTGCATGCAAATTCCTTTTTCATTGACAAAGATTGCTTTCCTATTGACTTGAAACGTTACTCATACATGATGTAACATGGTGAGTGAGGTGCACAAATCGTTTATGATGGGTTTTTTTCTCTCCTTCAGTTTCATTCTTGTGAAGAATTAGGGCATTTCTCTGAAATGATGCCACATCAGTTTCAATTCCAGTTTCCACAAACGAAAGGCAATGTAACATAAGGGTAGAAATTCCTGTTGGCAATAGAAACAAGTGAAAGCTGAAGACATTTGCATGACACTCGTCTCTGCCCTCAATCTAATTGCAAGAATTAACCTATATTTCTTTTTTCTTCATGTAGGAGGGGTTGGAGATACTCAGACTATTTCCCCCGGGGGCAGAGATGTTTCAGGGTAGGCTGACTAAACATTTTCAAATTATGAAGGATTTCGAACAGCGAGAGATCATTTTGTATGGCTCGGGAGTCAGTGGAAAGAGGTCATCGATTTAAAGTTGTCGCTAAGAGACAGTGAAAAAAACGAGAAATTTCGTTATGAAGGGAGGCACTGGACTGTGGAATGTTTAGCCAAAGGAAATAGTCAAGATAGAGACCATTATGTCATTTAAAGGAAAACTGAATAGACTTTCCCTTTTATGCTCCTGAAGCAGAAACAGATACAGGACTGGGGAGAGAGAGAGAACAACAGAAACTGCGAGGTCGAAAATGGTTGCTCCATGACACATTCCTTTGATATTGTTTTCATTCAAATGGTGCATGAGATATCACATGAATGCACTAAATGAAGCGATTAAGTATTGCATATACAACAGTACAGTATATGTGCGTACAGACAAAATAGTGTTGTGCATTGTACACATTTGAATTAAGCAATGCAGAAATAATGCTAGTATTTAAATACACAAATCTTTTTGGCAAGATTTATGAAAGGTCTCTGCTATCCTTCCAGCTCAGCTTCTAATGGTTTATTCTGTTGCTTATCTCTGAGTCAACACCCAAGTTTCACCAATTAAATGCAGTGAGCATAGATCATTTATTAGACGTACATAGAATGACTGAACATGCCAGCTGGCTTCATACAATGCTGTGGGGGTGCTCCAGCAATTTCCACTGCAGTGATTGGAATGAGGTTGGCTCGGTGGATTTCATTCAGCATGCGTTCCCTGACTGGGGCTGGTAATGTGGCCTAATCAGGGAGCCCTGGCTGACTGATATAAACAGGAGTATGTGTGGTGTTGTGGTAATGTCACTAAACAAATAACCCATAAACAGGAGTGTCAGACAGTCTCCTTTCTCTCACGTCTGGCTCTGAACAAGCTGGCCAGAGTGCAGATACTGTGCACATGTAAGTAAAGGGTGACTTTGTGATGGGCCACCAGCCTCTATGCAATTATTTCATCTGCAAAACTAGAAAATTCATCTGTATTTTACCTGTTTATCCTTTATTTTTCTGCATACACCTTGTATTTTTTCTCATCTGATTATTGTACCAGAGGGGCATACTCAGAGGTGAGACAATAACCTGGTGGTGATCTCAGGGGACTCACATTCCAAAGGTTCAGGCTTAATATTCCAGGAATGTTGTTCCAAATTCTACTGAGGCAGCTGGTGGAATTTAATGTTAATAAATAAATCGGAGCGCTGATCATGAAACTACTTGCAGTAAAACCCCAACTGGTTAACTAATGTCCCTTTGGGAAGGAAATAGAACATAGAACAGTACAGCACAGTACAGGCCCTTTGGCCCTAGATGTTGTACTGACCTTTCATCCTACCCTAAGATCAAACTATCCTACATACCCTACATTTTACTATCATCTGTGTGTCTACCCAAGAGTCGCTTAAATGTCCGAATATCTCTGCCTCTACTACCACCACTCCACAAACCCACAACTCCATGTGTAAAGAACCTGCCCATGACATCTCTCCTAAACCCCCCCTTCAATCACCTTAAAATTGTGCCCTCTCATTGTAGACATTTCCACCCTGGGAAAAAGTCTCTGGCTATCCACTCTATCTATGCCTCACATCATCTTGTTCACCTCTATCAAGTCACCCCTCATCCTTCTTCGCTCCAGTGAGAAAAGCCCTAGCTCCCTCAATCTTTCTTTATAAGAAGTGCCCTCCAGTCCAGGCAGCATCCTGGTAAATCTCCTCAGCACCCTGTCTAAAGCTTCCACACACTTTCTCTACTGAGGTGACTGGAACTGAACACAATATTCCAAATATGCCATCATTGCCCAATCGGACCTACGTGTAAGTCTGGACAACGTAGTTGACACTTAACTGCCCTCTGAAATCATAGAATCCCGACAGTGTGGAAGCAGCCCTTTCGGCCCATCGAGTCCACACAAACCCTGTGAAGGGCATCCCCCCCAGGATCCCTCCATCCTCTAAACCTACATTTCCCAAGGCCAATCCACCTAACCTGCATGTTTTTGGACTGTGGCAGGAAACTGGAGCACCCGGAATAACCCAACACAGACATGGGGAGAACGTGCAAACTCCACACAGACAGTCACCTGGGGGTGAAATTGAACCCAGGTCTCTGGAGTTGTGAGGCATCAGTGCTAACTACTGAGGCACCGAACTGTAACTAAGGAAACCATACAATTCAAGGGAAATTGAGGATGGGCAATAACTGCTGACCTGTCCATTGTGATCTGCATGAAAGAATGCACTATTTGAAACAAAATCCTTCACATGAGGTTCCAGACCCTTGCTAAGGAGCCCCAGGGTGCACTGACTGCTATTCAGTACTTCCCACACCAATAATTCAACAGTGAATCTGAGTGAACAGGCAGCTGAGCGTCAATAGGTTGACAGGCAGGAGGATGGAAGAACACAGCAAGCCAGGCAGCATCAGGAGGTGGAGAAGTCAATGTTTCGGGTGGAACCCTCTCCACCTCCTGATGCTGCCTGGCTTGCTGTGTTCTCCAAGCCTGCTATTTGTCGACCTTGGATTCTAGCAACTGCAGCTTTTTTGTCTCGAGCTTCAACAGTTCACTTGGAGGTACTCAAGAAGGGGAGTCGAGACAACCCTGGTAATTATAGACTAGTGAGCCTTACTTCGATTGTGGATAATGTGTTGGAAAAGGTTATAAGATAGAGGATTTATAATCATCTAGAGAGGAATAAGTTGATTCGGGATAGTCAACATGGTTTTGAAGGGTAGGTTGTGACTCACAAACCTTATTGATTTCTTTGAGATGGTGACCAAACAGATGGATGAGAGTAAAGCGGTTGATGTGGTGTCTCTGGATTTTAGTAAGGCATTTGATAAGGTGCCCAACAGTAGGGTATTGCAGAAAATACAAAGGCATGGGACTGAAGGTGATTGGCTAGCTAAAAGAATACAGAGGATGGTGGTTGATGACGAATGTTCATCCTGAAGTGGAGTTACTAGTGGTGTACCACAAGGATCTGTTTTGGGTCCACTGCTGATTATCATTTTTATAAATGACCTAGATGAGGGTGTGGAGGACGGGTTAGTAAATTTGCGGATGACACTAAGGTTAGAGGAGTTGTGGATAGTGACGAAGGATGTAGTAGGTTGCAGAGAGACATAGATAAGCTGCAAAGCTGGGCTGAGTGGTGGCAAATGGAGTTTAATGCGGACAAATGTGAGGTGATTCACTTTGGAAGGAGCACCAGGAATGCAGAGTACTGGGTGAATGGTAAGATTCTCGGTAGTGTAGAAGAGCAGAGAGATCTCGGTGTCAATGTAAATAGATCCCTGAAAGTTGCCACCCAGGTTGATAGGGTTATCAAGAAGGCATACGGTGTGTTAGCTTTTACTAGTAGAGGGATTATGTTTAGGAGGTCACGCTGCAGCTATACAAAACTCTGATATAGCCACACTTGGATTCTGGTCACTGCATTATAGGAATGATATGGAAGCTTTGGAAAGGGTGCAGAGGAGATTTACTAGGATGCTGCCTGGTATGGAGGGAAAGTCTTATGAAAAAGGCTGAGAAAACTTGAGGCTGTTTTTGTTAGAGAGAAGGAGGTTGACAGATGACTTAATTGAGACATATAAGATAATCAGAGGGTTAGATAGGGTGGACAAGAAGAGCCTTTTTCCTCAAATGGTAAAGGCTAGCATGAGGGGGCATAGCTTTAAATTGAGGGGTGATCGATATAGGACAGATGTCAGAGGTAGTTTCTTTACTCAGAGAGTAGACTCGCAAACTCTAAGAGCATTTAAATGGTCATTGGATAAACATATGGATGAAAGTGGAATAGTGTGTATGGCATAGACAGGCTTCCGATTGGTCCCACAGGTTGGCACAACATTGAGGGCCGAAGGGCCTGTACTGTGCTAAAATGTTCTGTGTACTCACGATCACTTGCAATTCTGCTCCAGTGCAGCCCTGATCGGGCCACTTGTAGTATTCTGCGTACAATTCTGGCCACCTTTCTACAGGAAGGATAATGTTGAACTTGAGCGGGTACAGAAAAGATTTACAAGGATGTTGCCAGGGTTGGAGGGTTTGAGCTCCAGGCAGAAACTAAATTCTCCCTGGAGCGTCGGAGGCTAAAGGGTGACCTTATAGAGGTTTATAAAATCATGCGGGGCATAATTAGGGTGAAAAGACAAGGTATTTTCCCCAGGAGAAGGGGGTCCTAAATTAGAGAGCACTAAGTTTAAGGTGAGAGGGGAAAGATTTCAAAGGGACCGGAGAGGTAACTTCTTCACACAGAGAGTGGTGCATGTATGGAATGAGCTGCCAGAGGAAGTGGTGAAGGTGGGTACAATTACAACATTTAAAAGGCATTTGGAATGGTATACGAATAGGAATATGGGCCAAGTGCTGGAAAACAGGACTAGATCACATTGGGATGCCTGGTCAGTGCGGACAAGATGGTCCAAAGGGTCTGTTTCCATGTTGTGTGACTCTATGAGATTGGTACAATGTTGATGGAACCCAAGCTGAGCTTTCTCCCTTCTTCACCCTCAGGCATTGAGGTTATCTAGACACAACGGAGATAAGCTGGTTCACCTCAGTCTGAAAATTGAGTGTGGGGTCTCACCATTGCACTGGAGTGCTCAAATTGATCGGGGCTCATACTCTGCACTTTAAACCCACTACCCACCAGCTTTCATCTGTGACTCAGCACTGTTGTCCCTGAACAGCACTGTCTCTATAGCCCCAAGGACTGCAGCAGTTTAACGAGGTATCTCAACATCACATCCTCCAAGGCAATTGGGGATGGGCAATAAACTCTCACCTAGCCAGTGATGCCTACGTCCCATGAACAAATTTAAAAAAGAATCAGCCATTTGTAGTTTCAGGCCCTTGTCATTTCGGAGCTTTAATCAACACAGACTGTTCAGCTGAGAGTGCTGTTGGAGGTATCACCCTACGAGTGAAGTTGGGACACTGCCTATTCTTCCAGCAACTTGTCAAATATCCCGTGGCGCTGCCATGAAGAGGAGCAGCACTGGCCGTGATACCCTGACCATCCCTTGAATGAAATGCGTTACTCTGTCGTTCACCTTGTTGCTCTCTGTGGAAGCCGGCAGTCTGGAAACTGACTGCTGCATTACAGCCATGCCAGTACTTGGAAGATTAGACCTTGTGGGCTGCAAGGGGATGTCAGAGGAGAAAAGGCAGTATGTAAATACATCTCCTGTCTGACTTCCCGAGCTGTCTTCACTGAATTCAGCTTCCAAGCTGTCCCTGCACTCAGTCGTGTGGAAGCACTGGGGAAGAAATCAGGCAGAGACACCGGAATATCGAAATTTGAGTAAACAGGGATGATGCTTAATGCGCAATGAGATATGATTTTTAAAACAGACCAGGGTTGCTGGGTAATGTATGCTCTGAGTGCACATTCCCTTGAAGAGTTATATTCATAAGCAGTGACCTCTTGGTGTCTACAGTTTTCATTATCTACAATGAAAGCTGATGCTTGGTAATGCAGAGCAAATTACATTCTCAATCCTGTCACATAGATGCAATCAAGTCTTTGCAAGATGCCAAGAGGCGGTCTCTTTGGGAGGGGGAGCTGGGAAGGGTGGGGTGTCAGTTGTCAATATCTGCCAGGCTCATTACTATAATTTTGGAGCTGAGTTCACCGTCACAAAAGAGGACGCATTAACAATACGATGGTGCAATGTTCAGAATTGCACCATTTGAGTGGCCCTCTTTATCTCTCACACAGACGCTCGCTCTCTTCAAAATCAAAATTCTATTCATGTAAGTCACTCCCCGGATTGTGGCTGGTGAGAGGGAAGAGAAAAGACAAGAGATAATGATTCATAATTACAAGTAATAGCAGCCAAAGTGAGGAACAAGCGAATTAAATTGCAGCCTGCTCCCATCGGACCCACAGTGAGGGGTCACAGCAAGTCAGTTGGAGCTTCCCAAATGCCTTTGATCAAACTCCTTTGTGATACAGCTTCAGATTCTAGTCATCCTGGCTGGAAACGAGGAAGGAAGGGGGGGAGGGAGACAACAAAATTAAACGTGCTGTTTGCTTCTTAACTGGCGCCGATTCAACAGAAGAAGATGAAAGCTTATCGAGGAACATTTAGGAATGTAGAGTTGAGGTTAAAATCAGATCAGCCGTGATCTGATTGAATGGTGAAGCTGGCTTTAAGGGCTGAGTGGCCTGCTCCTGTTCCTTGCCAAAGACAAGAAATGCTGGAGGTGACAGCAAGTCAGACAGTATTCATGGAAAGAGAGCAAGCTAATGTTTCCGAATCTAGATGACACTTTGTCAGAGCTGATGTGAAGTGTGGAGGGGACAACGCTTATGCAATTGTGCGGGGGGGGGATGGGGGGAGTGGAGGGAACCTGGTGGGGGTGGATGGAGTGCTAGCGGAAGAAAGGATGTTGATAATTTGGATTAAGTGATTGGAATGTGAGTCAAAGATCCAAAGATGTGCTGGTCATGGGTACGGAAATGGGTCTGCGTGTGTTACTCTTCAGAGGGTCAGTGTTAGATTTGTTTGGCCAAACGGCCTGTTTCCACACTGCAGGGAATCTAATCAATGGTGTGTCTAACTGTCAGACTGAAAAGGACAGTAACTGGGATGAGGTGAGAAGAGAGGGGAATGGTGACAGAGAGTGTAACAAAAGAAGTGAAAAGGGAGGGAAGGAACTTGAGTGGGTTCATAATTTGAAGGTCTTGAATTCAATACGAAGTCCAGAAAGTTGTAAGGTGCCTTGTCTGAAGGTGAGATGTTGTTCTTCTAGTTTGTGTGTTAAGTACCATCACAGGAAGATGAATACCTTGGCATTTGCCAACAACAACTTGCGCCTCATTGTTTTCATCCCAACATTCAAACTGCTTTTCTGTCACATCAACATTTTTTGATCACCAATAAATCAAAGTATTCAAAGAAAAATGAAAATAAAATGCAAACACTTTGTGTATCCCTTCTTTTGGCCTCCCACCAGGGAACGAGAAGTGAGCTTAATGTTATTTCTGGGAATTCCTGAATAACCCTTGGCAAATTGAACTCTGAGGATTAACTGAACCTCTCTCTAAAACCTTCCATTAAACCTTGCAAATAAACCAGGAGAGATAAGCGTTTTTCTTTTCCTCTCAGAAAATCCTTATTGCAGAAAATGTGAGTGGTTTCCAAAGAAATTTTGCTCTTGGAGTAACAGGTCGTTCATTAAATTGTTAATAATGAGCGAGACAGACAGCTCCCTATAATCTGCTGTGAGATTTCAGTAGCAATTTCCGGAGTGCTTGCAAGAAATGTAAATGATAGTATGGTGTAAAATAAAAACAAGAGGATGAAACCTCCAGGATGCTGAAAAACCAGACAACCTTGAATTCAACAAGTGGCTATCAGTTCATTATTAGCAAATCTGTTGCATTGGACATAGCCCAGTTTGCTAGCGATCTCACATGGGAGCACTGAGAGGGTGGACAGTGGTGTCTGAGCTGAGGCTCTTGTACATGTTTTAGGTATTAGAGCCATGCAGAATTTCAAAGATTCTTGTTCTGTTATGTACCAGTTTCAAAATATCACTGCAATCAAAAAAATAATACTTGTACTCATGATGAGAGCTCAAGCTTCTAAAATCTCTGTAAGTGTCTGTTCCCCTTGCTCTGAGCCCTCACCCAGGCCTAAGCAGTCACACACAGCGAGTACAGATCAGTCACCAGCCACACATAATCAAACGCAGATCAGTGGAGTTGCTGAACGTTGTCTGCCTTCTCAGGTGGACAACGGAGAATCCCACAGCACTATTACAAAGAAGAGCTGCACTTGGTGTCTGGACTATTGATCTATCTTCAATCAACATGATTTTTGTTCAGTAAGCACAGAGTTAATGCAGTTTGTAAAAGAAGGAACTGCGATTTGAAAAAAAAAACTTTTCTCACACAGTGAGGAGTTAAGGCCTGGAATGTGCTGCTTGGAAGTGAGGTGGAGGCAGATTCAAACAAGACACTCACGAGTGCATTAGGTGATCAGGGCTACAGGGAAAAGGCAGGGAATTGGTATCTAAATTAATATACTCAGGGAGCTGGTGCAGACACAATGGACTGAACAGTCTCCTTCTTCACTACAATAATTCACTGGTTACGGGGATGGCGAGCAGGGAAGTGCGGTTGGGACTGTGCTCTTATTGAATGATCGAGGAGACCTGAAAGAGTAAATGGCCTATCCCTCCTCTTGTTTATTTGTAAGTTGTGTTCTTATGAAGCACATTATTTTTATGGCTTTGAGCAAATTGACTCCCTCACTCGATACAGTAAAACAGCTACCACACTTCAGGAGTACTTCACTGGCTTTTTTTGTTGCAATTAAGGACATGGATGCATTTATATTAAAATGAGTCACTGCCTGAAATTTAATCAAGTGTTAGAATTATTATCATGTTCTCTTCCTTCATTCAATGGATGCTGGATCCTACAGGATTGCTGCTCTCTTGTCAAATGCTGTAAATAAATTCATGCACCACAATTAATTACTGCAGTTAATTGTGAGATGAGACTTGTGACTTCCAATTTCCTTGTATTAAATGTAGACACCGTCTCTCAGGCCTTTAAGGCCCACACCTGCCATATGAGTGTGTGAGGCTGAGGATAAAGGCATGAACCATCAATCATCAAGGTGAGTTGGCTTGTGTGTGTGTGTTTGTGTGTGGGGCAGAGGGGGAACTGGTGATGTTTTTAACAGGGACAAGTCCAGACCGACTGTCCACAGAGTAACCCACTCAGACCCTTTCCCCTACTCTATTACTCTACATTTAACCCTGACTAATGCACCTAACCTACACATCCCTGAATACTATGGGCAATTTAGCATGGCCAATGCACCTAATCTGGACATCTTTGGATTATGGGTGGAAACCGGAGACCCGGAGGAAACCCACACAGACATGGGGAAAATATGCAAACTCCACACAGACAGTCACCCGAGACTGGAATCAAACCTTCGTTCCTGGCCCTGTGAGGCAGCAGTACTATCCACTGAGCCACTGTGTCTTCTACCAGGAATCTGGACATGAACGTGGGAAAGTGATTTAGCTGGTTATTTTCACTGAAAATCACGACATTCTCTTTTCCATTACAGAGAGATGGCTGGTGGTGAGTTTAAGGTGAGGGTGGCCACCCCTTTGGGGAAGGGTAAGGTTGAGAGGGCATAGCCTTCATGATGACCTCAGATGGAGCAGGAATTGACTTTAGATCGCTCTACATCACAAATCAGCCATCCAGTTAATCTGACCTCCTCGTCATATATGTTGTCACTTTCTTGTACAGAGGGCTGCTTCTCTCTCAGTGTCCTCCTCAGACTATGTTCCCAGTGCACCCTCTCCTTTATCATGATCACACCATCAGCTCCATCAGTAACTGACTCCTGTCGGATTTTACTCTGGTAAAGCTCTGCACCTTTAACAGAGAGGTGAAAACAAGTAATGGGTTTGGATTTATTGGGTGGGTGGGGACTGACCATAATAGCAGCTGGGCTCGAGATGCTGTGACCATGGGCAGGGTTCAAAAGGGATGGATGACCTTCAAGGGTGGGGTGCTCCCAATGCACCCACGGGACACTCAAAAGAAACTCCCTCCCCTGTAGCTGCCTGCCTGACACCAGCCGGTGCATTCAAAGCTTTCTACATGATGTCAGCATCCCCTTTGAGGGGGTGGTAAAATAGCATCGGTGTTGAAGACCTTCACTGGCCAATTGGCTACTTCAGTGTCTCAAAAGACCCACGTCCCCATTTTCCTTAATGTTTGAGATAAATGGATTTCCCACGAGAAGGCCATATTTTGAATTATATGTGACTCCACCCTACTCACCTCCCTCAACCACCACCTGAAACCCACTGGCAGGAGAACATAAAGTTCAGTTTATGACCAATTTGCTTCAAGTTTTCTTTAATTTATGTTTTCATTTTCAAAACAAAATTGCTGCAGATCCCTGATCCTTCCATCATTTCTCTGGAAGAGAGTGAGCAGACTCACTCGACGGATGGGGGCAAATCACCCCTCCTCCAGAAGTTGTTTGTCATCTTTGGTGTCCCTCTGCCTTATGAATTCACTTGTGGAAGGATTAGGAGGACACAGATTTAAAACGGTGACATGAGGAAAACGTGACATGAGGAAAAGTCAATGTCTCACAGTGGGATAGTTAAAGCTTGAAATGTGCTGCCAGAGAGTGTGGTGGAGTCAAGGCCCATTGATGCATTCAATAGACAAAGTTAAAAATCACACAACACCAGGTGATAGTCCAACAGGTTTATTTGGAAGCACTAGCTGTCGGAGCGCTTCTCCTGCATCAGGTGGTTGTGGAGCAGGACCTTAAGACACAGAATTTATAGCAAAAGGTTACAGCAAAATCTTTATAGCAAAACCTTTTACTATAAATTATGTGTCTTATGATCCTGCTCCACAACCCCCTGATGAAGAAACAGTGCTCCGAAGGCCAGTGCTTCCAAATAAACCTGTTGGATTATAACCTGGTGTTGTGTGATTTTTAACTTTGTACACCCCAGTCCAACACCGGCTTGTCCACATCATGACTACCTTCAATACACAACTTAATGTTATCTCATTAGTTATTTGCATCAGAGAAGAGAGGAGAATGGCACAGGGTGAAGTTCTAAGTCGGAGGGCAGGCACAGATAATGGGCTGAATGGCCTGCGTTGGCAGCAGCTTGACATTAACTAACATAAAGAGAAGCTTACACCAGTTGGGGGCTCATCACACTTCTCAGAGATCACCAAATGCCTCTGAAATCCAAACAAATTCAAACAGTTACTTTTGGCAAGGTATGAGGCCATCAGTCAGTTTATCTGTTTTTTGTCAGTATTAATTAAAGAGTGTCAGGGGATTCACTGGGTAAGCAGACAGGGCCTGGATTTAGAAATGACTCAGGAACAATGCTGTAGATCCACTGAGTACAGTGGCATAGGGGTGTACTGATACAGTTCTCTGGAGGGGAGGAGTCATCAGCAAAGTGCCAAAAGGCACATTGTCCCCAAAAATGTAAATCGGCAACAGCAGCGTGGCAACTGGCATTGTGTGAAACTTTGGTCTCCTTATCTCAAGAAGGAGGTTCTGCTTATGGAAGGTGTGCAACAAAAGGTTTACCAGTCTTGGGATGACAGGACTGATGTATGAGCAGTGACTGGATCAGTTAGGACACAGGAAACAGAGAATCAGGAGTAGCCCATCCAACCCCTCAAGCCAGGTCCACCATTCAATGAGATCATGGCTAATCTGTGGCCCACCTGCCTTTGGCCCATATCCCTTAATACCTTTGCTTAACAGAAGCTTATCTATCTCAGATTTAAAACCAATGACTAATCCTGCATCGGTTGCCATTTGTGGAGAGAGAGTTCTGAACACCTACAACCCTTTGTGTGGAAAATTGCTTCCTAAAATCTCGCCTGAATGGTCTGACATAAAATGGCGTCGGTTCTAAAGTCTCTGACCAGTAGAAATAATTTATCTTTATCCACGCTCTATTTTTCTGTTAATATCTTGAAAACTTCGATCAGATCACCCTTTATTCTTCTAAATTCGAGATACAACAGGTCTCATCTTTCCTCATAACTTAACCTCGTTCTTATAAACATACTTCGTAGTCCTTCCTAAGGTGTGGTGCCCACATCTGCTCACAGTACTCCAAGTGGGGTCTAACCAGGGTTTGGTATAACTGCAACATAACATCTGCATCCTTATACTCCAGACCTCTCGTTATAAAGACCAGCATTCCTTTAGCTTTCTTGAGTATGTTTCACGCCTGTTCATGATATTCCAAAGATCTATGCAGCTGAACCCCCAAGTCTTTTTGGATATCCACTGTATTTTAAATCTCTCTTCTCAATTTAAAAATGAGCCCAGCGGTCGTGGAGGGAGCGGCCATGTGGCTGGTGGCATCTGAGCAGTTCTCCTGCTTCTCCGTTGCTTGCCTGACCTGCTGTGCTTTTCCAGCACCACACTTTCAACTCTGAACTCCAGCATCTGCAGTCCTCAACTTTTCTGCTTAAAAATGTACCCCCTAGTCTTGGAAACCCCCCACCCTAGGGAAAAGACAACTACCATTAACCCTATCTATATTTTACATTATTTTAAAAACCTCTGAAAGGTCACCCCTCAACCTCCTACACTCCACTGAAAAAAGTCTCAAACTATCCAGCCTTTCTTTACAACCCAGCAACATCCTGTCACCAAATCTCTTTAGTTTAATAGTATCCTTCCTCTTACTGGGTGACCAAAACTGGACACAGTACTCCAGAAGACATCTCACCAATGTCCTGTACAACAAACTCAATGTGACTTCCCAACAACTATACTCAAAGGACTGAGCAATGAAGGCAAATGTTCAAAATGCCTTTTTAGCCACCCTGTCTACCTGTGATGCTAAAATTATGTATCTGAACCCCTAGGTCGCTCAGTTCTACAACTTTACCCAAGGCGTTACCATTAATTGTGTAAGTCCTACTACCCCATTTTGTACCAATATGCAATACCTCGCATTCATCCAGATTGAACTCCATCTGCCATTTTTCAGTCCATTGACCCATTTGATCAAGATCCCTTTGAAATCTTTGAAAATCTTCTGCATTCTCTACTGTTTCCTCAATGTGGGTGTCACCTGCAAACTTACTAACCATGTCTTCTACATTCTCTTCCAAATAATTTACATCAATGACAAAGAAAAGAGGACCCAGAAACGATCCGTGTGGCACACCACTGGTCACAGGCTTCCAGTCTGAAAAGCAACCTTCCACCACCGCTCTCTGTCACCTGCCATTAAGCCAGTAACGTATCCAATCGGCAAGTTCACCCCGAATCTCTCTTCAAAAATATTCAATGAGGTTTTCCAGGCATGATTTGCTTGTCATGAATGCATGTCGGCTCTCCCTGATGAGCTGAAAACTTTCAAGATGTTAATTTTCCCATCCTTGAATATGGACAATAACTTTCCCACCAGCTATACTGGAGTTATTGGTCTGAAGTTCCCCTGTTTTCTTCTTTGGCCCTTCCTGCATTAGAGAAGTGACATGTGTAATGGATTTAGGGGACTCTCACTGAAACATATAAGATTCTAACAGGATAAATGTAGGAAGAATATTCCCAATGATCAGAACCAGGGGTGACAGTCTAAGGATATGGGGTAGGTCATTTAGGACTGAGATTAGGAGAGATTTCTGCACCCAGAGGGTGGGGAGCCTGTGGAATTCTCTGCCACGGAAAGCAGTTGAGGCCAAAATATTAAATGTTTTCAAAAAGGAGTTAGATAACGTTTGTAGGGCGAAAGGGTTCAAAGGGTTTTGGGAGAAAGCAGGAACAGGTTTAAATGATCAGCTGCGATCATGCTTGATGGGGTAGCAGGGTGATTCACCTGCTCCTGTTCCCTATTCCTATTTTCTAAGCTTTGGTGTTCCTATTGCATTCTGTGTTTTACTGTAACGAAGGAATTGGAGGCAAATGCACACGCATGATGCATGAAGCTTGCACTGTTCAGTAAATAGGCATCACACAGCTGCAACATTTCTGAATAACGGAGCAAAGGCTGAATTAAACTTGTTTTTTTACCTTCCTTAATGAGGCCATATTTGTATGCACTGTAATTTTAAATCTCATGCGCAATACTGTTATAATTATGTTCCTTTGTAACTCTTTCTTTCGCATAGAACAGGTTATTGAGGCATTCAAGAGGATATTGAATGATTTTTTTGGATAGAAATGGTGTGCAGGAATACGAAGAAAAGGGAGGAGATAAACTCCAGGGGATAGAACCAGTACAGGCACGTTGGGCCAAATGGCCTCCTTCTGTGCTGTAACAATTTGCTGATTCTGTGATTATTTCTAAAAGTAAAGGTTCAGGGACAAAAGAAAAAAATACTTCGTGTTCACATTGTCCTGTTTCTCTCAACCACCTGCATCGCTGAGTCCTTAAATTAAAATCTTAGGTTAACCTGTGCCATATTTTGAAAAACAAGCAGAAATGAGTCAAAGGATATAAAGAGCAGGGGTATGCAGTTAATATCTGCAGTTCTGCTTCATACCAATGAGGGTGAGAGATCACATGTTGGACGTCCTGGATGGAGGCAAGGTCCATCAGTGAGCAAGTCACTCAGGGATTATAGTCGTACACCTTTCTCTAGCTTGTTCACACACATACAATAATTTTAACAAGTGTTGTGCATTTGAATCCCTGGCCTGGATTGTCATGAAGGAAAGGCATTGACAAATACTGGGGTCAATGCACTGATATGTTCATGTGGATTTGTAATCACCAGACCTGCAGGAGAGACTGCCAATGTGTGCCGCACTACAAGCTATGAAATAAGTTTGCATTAATATTTATTTTTGTTTTTAATGAGACCTATTACAAGCACAACAGGCATTTTTAGTACACATTCCTCACTGTGCAACAGAGAGCAGCATAGGAATGTTAAACTGCCTGACTCTTTGTCATTTGTAAACTGCACTCCCGTTGACAAAAAAGTGAAGGATAAAGTATTACATATCCGTTTCACCACAGACTGAAGGAATTGCTTTGAATTTGTTACCATCTGGAGAATGTTAACACCTTCCAATTAATCAATGCTTGAGCACATTCATGGGATGTGGCTATTGGTGGCAGGGTCAGTATTTCCTGTTCCTGATTCTATTGTGGGATGTGGGTATTGCTGGCAGGGTCAGCATTTCCTGTTTTTGATTCTATCACGTGATGTGTGTATTGCTGGCAAAGCAAGCATTTGTTACCCATCATGAATTGGTCAGCATGACTTTCTGGGGCCATTTCAGAGGATGGTCGAGAGTTAACCACGTTGTATTAATATCTAACATTATTACAACCAAGCAAAACTGATTAGAATATTTCGGTCTTGCTTTTGACCGATGCAGATTCAATGGGCCGAAGGGTCTTTTTCTGTGTTGTAGACCTCTATGGCCCGAGGACAGTGTAGTGATTGGAACAAGGTTGACCAGACGGATCTCGTGGAGTATGGGTTCCCCGAGTGGCCTGGGTTAACAGTCTCCAATCAGGGAGCCCTGGCTGACAGGTATAAGCAGGAATCTCCAACAGGTCAAGGCAGCGGGCCGTGGAGGGGGTCGTTAGGGCCGACTGCCTGCCCCTCTTCTGTGGTTACGTTAGAGCCCGGGTGTCCTTGGAGAAGGAGCACGCGGTGTCCACCAACACCCTGGAGTTGTTCAGGGAGAGGTGGGCGCCGCGGGGAGTGGAGTGCATCATTTCTCCCTCCAACTCTATTTTGATTTAGTCCCTACCCTCCCCTTCACTGTTTTGATCACACAGCACTGCCCTTTGATGTGAAGGGCAGTGCTTGTCACTGGCCACTCGGGTGTTTTCCTATCTTCCTGGTGGTGGAAATTGAATAAAGAGTTGTGCACTTTGTGTCTTTCACTGTGTCTCACACGTATATACACACACACCATCTGTGCTGGGGAAAAAAAAATAAAATAAAATAATCAGGAATCTCAGGGATTCTCCTCACTCTAGTAACTGGCTCTGAACTAGCTGGTCAGAGTCCATGTACTGTGTACGTGTAAATAAAGGGTGACTTGGTGACAGGATACCAGTCTCTGTACAGTGATTTCAGACACTAATATCTGGAACGAGTTGATTGCTTTATAAGGAAAGGTCAGACAGGCTAGGCGTGTATCCTCTGGAGTTTAGAAAAGTCAGAGGTAACTTAATTGAAACATATAAGATCCTGAGAGGACTTAACCAATTGGATGTGGAAAAGATGTTTCCTCTTGTGTAAGAATCTAGAACAGGGAGTTAAAGTTTAAAAATAAGGGGTGCATAATTTGAACAGAGATGAGGAAACATTTTTTTCTTCTCTCAGAGGGTTATGAGTCTTTGGAATTCCTCAAAAAGTAGTAGATACAGAATCTTTAAATATTTTTAAGGCAGGGGTAGATAGATTCTAGATTACCAAGGGAATGAAAGATATTGGGATATACAGCGATGCAGAATTGAGGTTAAAATAAGATCGACCATGATCTGATTGAATGGCAGAGCAGATTCAATGGGTCAAATGACTTTGTCTTGTACTTACATATGTATATTGCTGCTGTCTGGAGGCACATGTAGGCCAGACCAGGCAGGTCTTCTTCATAGAGTCATAAATATACAGCACAGAAACAGACCATTTGGTCCAACCCAACCAGATATCCCAACCTCATCTAGTCCCATTTGCCAGCACTTGGCCCATATCCTTCTAAACCCTTCCTATTCATATACCCATCCAGATGTCTTTTAAATGTTGCAATTGTACCAGCCTCCACCACTTCCCCTGACAGCTCATTCCATACATGCACCACCCTCTGTGTGAAAAAGCTGCCTCTTAGGTCCCTTCTATATCTTTCCCCTCTCACCCTAAACCTATTCCCTCTAGTTCTGAAGTCTTCCACCCCAGGGGAAAGCCCTTGTCTATTTACCCTATCCATGCCCTGCATGATTTTATCAACCTCTATAAGGTCATTCCTCAGCCTCCAACGCTCCAGGGAAAACAGTTTCAGCTTATTCAGCCTCTCCCTATAGCTCAATAAAAGGAATTAATTAACCTTTTTTTAATGACAATTGATCGTTCTCATGGTTACTGTTACCGAGACTATGTTTTAACTCAGTGAAAGTGAGGACTGCAGATGCTGGAGATTAGAGTCAAGAGTGTGGTGCTGGAAAAGTACAGCAGAGCAGAAGAGAATTGACATTTTGGCCAAAGGCCCTTCATCATTCCTGATGAAGGGCTTTTGCCCGAAACATCGATTCTCCTGCTCCTTGGATGCTGCCTGACCTGCTGTGCTTTTCCAGCACCACACTCTTGATTTTAATTACTTGAAGTTAAACCCTAACAGCTGACATTCCGAGATTTGAACCACATCCTCCCAGGCCTCTGAAGTACTAGTACCAATGACATTTGCCGCTACAGCACCATCTCATCTCGTTGTGTTTAAGTACTTATTGTCCACCTTTGATGACCCTGAGAAGCTGGGGACACAACTGTGTTGACACTTTGCTGAAAGCTAGAGAAACCTGCTCCGACCCACCACCATTTACAACCCGCCAACGTCAATCAATCCAACATTCAGGCTTTTCTCTATTCATTGTTGGAGCCATGACATGCCAGTGGTACCCTTGAGTATCTCAGCAAATGCCTACCGTTCACACATAAACGAGCATCACAAGGACTCATTGTCCTGTCAATTGCAGAAGCATTGCAGTCAATTGCCACTCAACTTTCACCCTTTCGGGTATGGGTTCCTGGATAATGATCTGGAGCTGGAGCATGGCTTTATTCATTGTCCTAGGATCAAGAGATTAATTGCAGAGCTCTCTTAGAGCTGTCAGAAGCTGACTGAGTTTAAATTGCATAGGCTGGATTTTGGAGCATTTCCTTTCCTCTGAGAGAAAATAAGCAAACAACTCTGGCCTCAGCAAGGATTTGACACAATGCTTCTGAATCTGCAAACCCAGGAAAGGTAAGTGACCATTAATTCTAATCAAGTCGAGTGTAGCACAAAATTCACAGGCTTTAGAAATAGCTAGGCTGGTGAAGTACAACAGAATGCATCAAATAATGTCTCTCAGCTTTTATATAATGTTGGCTTTCTAAGACATGATCATGATATCACATCATAGCCTATGACCTATTTGTGTAAAGATCCTGGTTTTCATTTTACTGAGGCCACTTACAAAATGATACACTTGAGGGAAATGTGCAACAGATTGGAACCAAATTACACCATGCTAGCCCAGACACAATGGTGACTGGGATTGTACATATGTAGGTACATGGAGCTGTAGTGAACATCTATATCAGTCCTTCAATATCACTGTTTAGTTCTTTTGTTACAGGAGCCAACGTAAGTATTATTTTATCAGCTACACTTTCCCTTCTGAAGGTAAAAACCCACTGCACCACAGCAGACCACAACAGCAGAACAGATCAGAGTACAGGAGAAATTCAGAGTTGCAGTAATTTCTTTTTGCTCCAGAAATTTATTCTAAAGCATCAGCTATTAATGTAAAGTGTTACAAATTCAACTCAAGAGAACATAATTATGACAGCAGAAGAACGTCAGATTTTAAATTGCAGTGTCGACAAATATGGTTTCATTAGGCAAAAAGTTTGATTCAGCTGCAGCTCACTTCCTTAGACATGATGCAGCTGTATTCTGTCCTATTGTTGAATGACGCCAGTCTCTTGCAGATTAAAACAGGATGTGCTTCTGCCTCCTAACTCCTACAACCCTGAATGAAACAGTAAACGGTAGGGAAATCGTGCTGTGGCAATGTCACCAGACCACCAGTCCAAGACCAATGCACCGGGGGTATATGTTCAATTCAGGTGGAAACTGGTGGGTAGATTCAGTTAACAAATCTCATACATTATAAAGCTTGCTTCAGTAATTGTGCAGTGATTGGGTTTTTATCCAGGTGGTGGTGCAATGGCGGTAACTCTAATTCTGGGCTGAAGGATCTGGGTTCAAACCCTACCTGTTCTGGAAAAATGTGTTTGAAAAGGTTGGTTTCAAAGAAAGACAGCAGAGTTCTGACTTCGCAGGGATCGTTCCCTTCGGGACACCACAGTCCATTCCACAACCATCAACACCAACCCCCCTTTCACACGGCACCTTCCTATGTAAGGTGCAAACCTTCACCTCCTCCATGCTCACCATCCAAGGGCCTGAACAGTCTTTCCAGGTGAAGCAGCATTTCACCTGTTCCTCCTCGAATCCTGCACCAGAGCGGCCGACTCTACATTGGAGAAACCAAACGCAGAATGGGTGGCCGCTTTGCAGAACACCTCAAGTCTGTGTGCAAGTAGGGCCAGACCTTCTCGTGTATGGTTATTTCCACACAGTGTCCTGCTCACATACCCACGTGTCTGTCCTTGGCATGCTGCAATATTCCTGTGAAACACAGCGCTAACTGGAAGAACAACATCTCATCTTCAGACTAGGCACTTTCCAACCTTCTGGGCTCAATATTGAGTTCAACATCTTCAAACTGTGAATCCATTCCTTCCCTTTCTTTCAGCTTTGCTTGTTACATTCACCAGGCAAAAGTGAGGATTGCAGATGCTGGAAACCAGAGTTTAGATCAGAGCGCTGCTGGAAAAGCACAACAGGTCAGGCAGCATCCGAGGAGCAGGAAAATCGACGTTTCGGGCAAAAACCCTTCATCAGGAATAGAGGTTACATTCACTGTCACCATGTCCTCTTTCGTCTTCCCCCACCCCACTGGGACTGTCTACTCTTCCCATTCTAGAGTAGACAGGCAGGAGGCTGGAAGAAAACAGCAAGCCAGGTAGCATCAGGGGGTGAAGTCAATGTTTTGGATGTAACCCCTCTTCAGGCTAGTCTGGCAGTTAGACACACCATTCTTCTGCCATTCTCACATTCCCATCACCTAATCTGAACTATCAACATCCTTTCTCCCTTTTCAGAGGTGGTTCTGATTAGGTTCCCTACAGCGCGGAAACAGACCCTTCGGCCCAACTAGTCCACACCGACCCTCCGAAGTGTAAACCACCCAGACCCATTCACCTACTCTCTACTAATGCACCTATCACTATGAGCAATTTAGCATGACCAATTCACCTGACCTGCACATCTTTGGACCGTGGGAGGAAACCGGAGCACCTGAAGGAAACCCACGCAGACACGGGAAGAATGTGCAAACTCCACGCACACAGTTGCCCAAGGCTGGAATTGACCCCGGGTCCCTGGCACTGCGAGGCAACAGTGCTAACCACTGTGCTGCCCCACCCTCAGCACTTGACCCCCCCAACCCCAACCCCTCATTATTGCACAAATGCTGTCCCCTCCACACTTCATCAGTTCTGAACACATCATCTACAGCTAGCTCTCTCTCCACAGATGCTGCCTGACCCGCTGTGATCGTTAGCATTTTCCTTTTCATTAGTAAAGTTCTTTCCTAGCAGGATGTGAGCATCTGAGTGGGGTAAGGACACAGAAGGGAAAGGTTGAAGTTAAAGTTTGTTCTGAATTACAGATTTACAACAAAATAAATTTGTAAATCACTGATAGCTTTTTCTCACCTGTTTCAATGTATGGAAATCAGTGTGTGAAACAGTAGGGTCAGTAATGCAGAGGATGTAAACTCAATAATCAAATAAAGAAATGAAGAATACTGGAAACTCTTCCTTTTTCTTATGCAGCAAATTGTTGTGATCTGGAATACCCTGGCTGGAAGGATAGTGGAAACAAGTTCAATTGTAGTTTGCAGGAGAGAACTAAATATAAACATGAAGAGAGAAAAAAATACAGAGGAACCTCGATTATCCGGCAGTCGATTAACCGAATTTCGGATTATCCGAACAAGATCGCAAGGTCCTGATGCGTGGCTAACTATGTTGTCCAGCATTGATTATCCGGCATTCAATTAACCGAGCAAAATACTCCTGGACTGTCTCCTGTGGAGAATCGAGGTTCCTCTGTATAATCACTGGCTACGCAGGAGGGAGAGAGAAGTGGAACTAATTGCATGTGGATCCATGAGAGTCTGATTGTCCTCCGAAAGCTACACAATTCTATGATTCTGTAAGAAAGACTTGTAAATGTCCTATTTTTGTGGTAAAACAGGGGAGATTTTTGTTGGATCAATTGAGGATTTTCAAGGATATGGAAGATTTTGAGAATTATGCAAAAAAATGAAAGCTTGCTGGCTAATACATAACATTCAGGATTAGCCCGGATTATCATTAGAAGCAGCAAAGAGATTTTTTTATTTTAAAAAATGGTCATTAATGCATGTAATACCTTCCCACAAGCAACTCTTAAGGGAAAGACTGTCAAAGATTATAACAAAATTTAAAATTGTATTTGACATACACAAAAAGATACATTGCAAAGGGCAGCTAAATTGGATTAGAATAGATAGCACAGATAAAGAGTTAATGCTAGTGATGAGGCTGAATGGTCCCGTCGTGTGTTCTGATCTCTGTAATTCTACCATTGTTTCTGGTGAACTAGGTAACAAACAGGTCTTCACATCTGGTTTGTTAAACCTACTGCTTCTACAAGCAGATCCAACACTCTCGGTGACAAAAGTAATTGACAATTCCTTTGCCAAATGCCAAAGGAAGAACGCTGCTGAGTGCAGAGATGTCCAACGCGCCACTTCCTCAATAAGACATGAAACAGAGGTTTTTTCACAAGCTAAAATTTCTGTCTGAGATCAGTTGCAGTGTCCCAGTGAAGTCTAATGCAAGCTGCAGCAATAGTACCTCATTTTCCAACACTGAGTTCAAGAACTTCAGATCAGAACCTATTTTGCATCAATATCTCTCCTTTACTTTCATTATAAATCCCTTTGTCTTTTGCTCTGGACACCCTTACCATCTAGATTACAGTGGTGCTGGAAAAGCACAGCAGGTCAGGCAGCATCCGAGGAGCAGGAAAATCCTGATTCCTGATGAAGGGCCTTTGCCCGAAGTGTTGATTTTCCTGCTCCTCGGACGCTGCCTGACCTGCTGCGTTTTTCCAGCACCACTCTAATCTTGACTCTGATCTCCAGCATCTATTCCACTTGCTCCACCTTCCCCTCCCCATTATTTTCCAGGCCCCTTCACTTCTTAAGAAAATTTATTGGACTCAAAACATTAACTCTGCTTCTCTCCTCACAGGTGCTGGCAGACCTGCTGAGTTTCTCCAGCACTTTCTGATTTTAAACAGAGGCTCCCGTTCTGAAGGACATGTGGGAAAAAAAAAGTCCTATGGCACAAGTAAAGCCCTCCCTCAAGTTGTCCCCAGTGTCCTAGCCGGTATTTAAGCCTCATTACAAAATATAAAGAGGATCTAGACATGGCTGGTTGGTGGGGTTTGCTGTGTACAAATCGCTGTTTTATGACCTACATGGCAATTGTGACTACTCTTCCAAATGACTCTATTGACTAGGAGAAAGTGAGGACTGTAGATGGTGGAGATCAGAGTCAAAAGATGTGGCGCTGCAAAAGCACAGCAGGTCAGGCAGCAACCGAGTAGCAGGGGAGTCACTGTTTCGAAAATAAGCTCTTCATCAGAAGTGACGAGATTATGCTCGAAACATCGACTCTCCTGCTCCTGGGATGCTGCCTGACTGGCTGCACTTTTTCAGTGCCACACCTTTTGACTGAAAATGGGGGGAAGGGAAAGTGAAAGCGACAGGGAGTATGGAGTTAAATGGAAAGATAAGCAGCAGGATAGCATGTGTGCAGGCGGATTTAACCTTGAGGCAGACTGGGAGTGCAGCAAAAAGGAAGGATAACTTAGGACATCTTATGACTTCCAATATCTCTAATGATAAGAAAGTTAGCATTAAGACACTTTACCTGAATGCTCGTAGCATTCGTAACAAAGCAGTTGAACTAACGGCACAGATCATTGTGAATGATTATGATGTGGTCGGCATCACAGAGACGTGGTTACAGGGGGGTCAGGACTGGCAATTAAACATTCAAGGATTTTCAACTTATCGAAAAGACAGGGAGGTGGGCAGAGGGGGCGGGGTTGCCTTGTTAGTTAAGAACAAAATTAAATCTATGGCACTGAATGACATAATGTCAGATGATGTGGAGTCTATGTGGGTGGAATTGAGGAACCACAAAGGCAAAAAAACCATAATGGGAGTTATGTACAGACCT
>NC_057719.1:9463111-9463241 GCF_004010195.1 Chiloscyllium plagiosum
TGTCCAGCGGAGATTCACACGGATGATCCCTGGAATGGTAGATCTAACATACGAGGAACGGCTGAGGATCCTGGGATTGTATTCATTGGAGTTTAGAAGATTAAGGGAGATCTAATAGAAACTTACCAAG
>NC_057719.1:9463270-9484842 GCF_004010195.1 Chiloscyllium plagiosum
AGGAAATTGTTTCTGTTAGGCGAGGAGACTAGGACCCGTGGACACAGCCTTAGAATTAGAGGGGGTAAATTCAGAACAGAAATGCGGAGATATTTCTTCAGCTAGAGAGTGGTGGGCCTGTGGAATTCATTGCCACAGAGTGCAGTGGAGGCTGGGACGCTAAATGTCTTCAAGGCAGAGATTGATGAATTCTTGATGTCTCAAGGAACTAAGGGCTACGGGGAGAATGCGAGTAAGTGGAGTTGAAATGCCCATCAGCCATGATTGAATGGCGGAGTGGACTCGATGGGCCGAATGGCCTTACTTCCGCTCCTATGTCTTCTGGTCTTATGGTCTTATATTGGTTCTTAAGGGGTTTTGGGCCAACCTGAGGTAGTGAAAGGTGCTACAGAAATGTAATTTCAACCAACAAACATGCAAATTTAGAGCGGGGTAGGCCACTTCCCCCTTAGCCTTCTGTGCCATCAGTAAAATCATTGATGATTTGATGACTCCATATTCTCACCAAACCATGATGAGCTTTAACCCCCAGAATCTCAGAATTGTTACAATGCCATTCGGCCCATTGTGCCTGCACTGGCTCTTCAAAAGAGCATCATTATCTTTTGTTAATCTCTTGCCTTTCCCCCATAGCCTCGCATAATATTTCCAGATAAATAATCATCAATGTCAAAAAGTGTGGCACTGGAAAAGCACAGCATCTGAGGACCAGGAGAGTCGGTGTTTCGGCTATAAATCCTTCATCAAAAAGCAGGGATCCCGCAACCGAATTTTGGGGAATTCCACTATAAACCTTCCTCCAGCTGAAAAATATCCATTGACCTTGACTCTCTGTCTCCTAACCCTCAGCCGATTTTGTATCTAAGTTAACACAGTCCCTCTTATGACATGACCTATTAGTCTCCTGTTGTGGGGCACTTTATGAAATGCCTTCTGGAAATCGACGTACACCACACCACTAGTGTTACCCTCGCCCTTATTGTTAACTCTTCAAAAAAAAAACTGTTAGTCAAACACGATTTCCCCTTTAGAAACTCATGCTGAATCTTTCAAATCAACCCCCCTTTCTCCACGTGTCTGTTAATTCTATTCCGAATTCTATGTGACGACTAGTTCTACTTCAGACTGTGCCTCCACTGCCATTTGAGGATGAGAGCTTCCAAGACACATGACCTTTTGAGAGCAAGTAGAAGAGGCAAGATATTTTCCATATCCAACTTGTCAAAGTACCCTTCAGGATCTTGTATATTGTTGCCTCTTAGACGTCTAAACCCATGTGGATGTAAGCCTAGTCAATCCAATCTTTCCTCATAAGACAACAAGCCCATTCTGGATTCCAGCCTATCTTTCTTTGGAGACCCAGCAGAATGTTGGGACTGCTGGACTGACTCGACAGACAGCAACATGACAGAAGTTTCTTTTTGTTGATTTGTTGGTTGTCAGTGTTAATAATAACATAAATGCATATTCATATGTATAATAAGCAAGTATTTGCATGCGGGGGAGAGTGTGGGAGGTGGAAGGATGCTAATTTTAGAACTGACACATCATTTCCAGGTGTCCTGAGCAACAAACCTGGATTTCTGCAGCCAGGCCTCCGGAGTGAAGCATTGGTGCCAAACCCAATTGTGGATTTCACACTCTGAGCTGTGTCACCACCTCCACAATCAACACGATGACAAGCAAGCTGCCGTCCCACCCATCTGGTACTTACCAGCTTTCCTGGAGTCAAAGGACAGGTTTTCCTGTCTAAATGCCTCAGTAATCCTCAATTTTCAGAATATTTCATTGCAAGGATGTGGATTTTCAAGAACTATTCTTATTAACTCTCATTCGTCTAACTGCCTATCCTTCACAATTATACAGGTTCCATCCACTTGTCAGTACTGATTGGACAAAAATCACACAACACCAGGTTATAGTCCAACAGGTTTAATTGGAAGCAGTAATTTTCGGAGCACCGCTCCTTCATCAGGTGGCTGGGAAGTATAAGATTGTAAGACACAGAATTTACAGCAAAAGTTTATAGTGAGATGTAACTGAAATTATATATTAAAAAAGACCTTGATTGTTTGTTAAGTCTTTCATCTGTTAGAATGACCATGTTGGTCTCAGTTTTTTCATATGTAAATCACAAAACTTGTTTTAAAAATGGTTACATTCTCTTGTGAACTTTAACAGTTGGTGTCTGCCAGCCCAGATAATGTATTGAAGGTGTGAGTTCCCCTATGTGATACTGGCTGTGCCCCAATGATTAGATTGATTCTAATCTAAAAAAATGAATTTACAGAATCTTACAAGGATTCATGCAGTTTTTGAGCAAAGTAAAATGTAACTCTGCAAGTACAAATTCACCCCACACACTTATAGGTGTATGTGTGCATGTGGGTGCGTGTGTAGGGAGGAGGAGGGGAGACGTTGTGAGTGTCTGTGAGAGAGTGTGGGTGAGTGTGAGTATAAATGGGTATAAGTCTGTGAGAGGGTGCATGTGTGTGTGCATGTATGTGTGTGTATGTGTGCGTGTGTGTGTGTGTGTAGTGCAATGGGGTCACCTGTAGTGTGACATGAACCCAAGGTACTGGTTGAGGCCACCCCATATGGGTACTGAGCTTAGCTATCACTCTCTGCTCGGCCACTTTTCGTTGCTGCCTGTCCCGAAGTCCGCCTTGGAGGATGGTCACCCGAAGGTGCTAGGACAAGGTTGTTGTTTTAAATTCATTCATGGAATGTAGGCACACTGCCCAGGCCAGAATTTTATTGCCCATCCCTAATTGCATGGGGCAGTTAAGAGTCACATTGAGTCACATGTAATCCAGGGCAGGTAGGGATCATAGCTTATTTGAACTAGATGGGTTTTCCCTGACAATCAATGGACTCATGGACATCATGAGAATCTTACTTTGTTTTATATTTCATTCAAATTCTGCATGGCGGGATTCGAACTGGAATCTCTGGGTTAACAGTTTAGCGAAACTATCACAAAGCTGTCAACTCCCCCCAATAGATGTTGAGCGAATTTTGTTGCTAAACTGAGTCTTAACCTCAGCCTCAAAAATAAAAGATATCTCTTAGAATGTTAGTCTAGATTGGCTCCCTTCTGTTCCTTCCCTTGGATAAATCTGCACAAGGAATATTAGAATGTTGGAATTGAGGTACAGCAAGAAGGCAAAGTTTATTTTTTAATTCTTTCATGGGACAGGAGTATCGGTGGCTGAGCCAATATTTATTGCCCACTGCCCTTGAGGTGGTGGAGGGTGAGCTGTCTTCTTGAATTGCTCTGTCCACATCTGTGTGTGGACCCATAATACTATGAGGGAGGGAATTCCCGGATTTTGACCCAGCGAAACTGAAGGAATGGTGATATATTTCAAAGTTAGGATGGTGAGTGGCTTGGAGCAGAACTCGCAGAAGGTGGTGTTTCCACTAACGTGCTGCCCTTATCCTTCCAGATGGAGGTGGTCATGGGTTTGGAAGGTATCTGCCAAGGATCTTTGGTGATATTTCTGCAGGGCATCTTGTAGATAGTACACACGGCTGCTACTGAGCATTTGTGGTGGAGGGAGAGTATATTTGTGGATGTGGTGCTAATACAGCTGGATGCTTTCTCATTATTGCAACAGAACAAGTGCAAAAACAAGCAATCTTGCTCCAGATGTGCTGAGTTGTTTAGTCCACCCAAGGAGTATTGTGCACATGTTTTGTGTCCATGTCTAAGGTCTTGGAGATGGTATCACGAAGATTTATGTCATATGAGGCTAAGTAAATAGGAGCAAACATTTGGCATTGTGAAGTGTGCCGAATACAGAAGGTTCTGAAGGGGCTTGTTTGGATTGACACTGGAGGTCACCTATTCTAGGTGAGGAAATCAGAACATGGGTTGGGGAGCATGAGTTGTTAGGGGGAGTGGCACAGCCTCAGATAAAAAAAGTCAATCAGAGAAGGAAAATGTTTTCACTAAGAGGATTGCGAATCTTTGAAATTTTCTACTTCAGAGGATGGTGATGCTCCATGATTTAATTATGAATAATTGGATCTCTCGGGATATAGGGAGTGGCTGGGAAAGCAGCATGCTGAATAACAGAATGGTTACATCACAGGAGTGGACAACTTGGCCTGTTGAGATCATGCTGGCTCTCCAACTCACCCAGACCCACTGACCCCCTTTTCCCTGTAGCCCAGCAATGAACATAGAACATAACCCCGCAGTACAGGCCCTTTGGCCCTCAATGTTGCTCCAACTTTTTCACTTGAGTATGAATTATTGTTGAAGCAGAAGACCAGCCATGATGGTATTGACTGTGGGAGGCGACTCAAGGAAACATTTGGCTACTCCTGTCTCTATTTCTTATGGCTATTTTAATCAACCTGCTCAGCCATGTGACAACACACATCTGAAGCGAGAAGAACCCGGGTATCCTGGCCCAGAGTTAGGGATGCTACCACTGTACCACAAGAGCCCCTCTATTTCTTGTATGCTTATCATTGTAATTCATGTCCACAGCTGACACTTGGCTCTGTTAGGATCTGCTTTGTGTAGATTTGTTGTCACCAACCCCTCCTGTAATGTGAGTCCAAGGGGTTTACTCGTATTAAGCAGTGAAGGATGAACTATTAATGTGACTTCAGCAGAAGAGATACATACTTGAGTAACAAGAAGTGTTTATTATGAAATAGGAATTGCAAAAAAATCTGGACAATATCCATGCTAGGGCTGACAAGTGGCAAGCAAAATTCACGCCACATGAAAGGCAATCACCATCTCCAAAAAAAACTATCTAATCAATACCAATGATGTACCATCACTGAATCTCCCACTATCAACATCCTTGTAGTTACCATTGACTCAACTGGACTAGTCATATAAATACAGCAGCTACAATATCAGGTTAGAAGTTGGGAATAAGGCTGCGAGTAATTCATCTCCTGACTCCCTGTCCATCATCTAAAAGACAGAATCGGGAATGTGATGGAACATTCCCCACTTGCCTGGATGAACGCAGCTCCAACAATGCTCAAGAAGCTTGAAACCATCCAGGTCAAAGCAGCCGACTTGATTAATGCTGCATCCACAAACATCCAAGCTCAGTAGCAGCAGTGTGTACTATCTACAAGATGTCCTGCAGATATTCACCAAAGTTGCTCAGACAGCACCTTCCAAACCACAATCGCTTCCATCTAGAAATACAAGGGCAGCGAATACATGGGAAAACCATCACCGGCAAGTTACCACTTACCACTCTGACCTGAAAATATATTGGCTTTCATTCATAGTCATCAGGTAAAAGTCTTAGAACTCCCTCCCTCAGGTCATTGTGGGTCAACCTACAACAGGTGAGCTGCAACAGTTCAGGAAGCAGTTCACCACCACCTTCTCAAGGGCAATTCGGGACAGGCAATAAATTTGGCCCAGCCAGCGACACCCACATCCCATGAGTGAATAAGTATTTAAAAAAAGACAAGAGGTTACATTAGCTTAAGACTGATTAATTACATTTACCTTAGGAAATAGACAGTATCCCTGAAGAATAACTAGATCTACGTCTGATAGCTCTAGACTATAGAACTGGTGAACAATTAAGAACAAAGTGAGGAGAGCCTGCCACAGACATTATTTACACATTATTGAGTGGAACTGCTGCAGAGCTTTTGAATTAACCCTTTCAGACCTACTGTCATATGCAATGCTTATTTTCTTAGTAAGATGCTGAGATGGATTATCCACTTGATACTACTGAAAATGGTTGTAAATGCTTCTGCCTTGGTGTTTGTTCTCACTTGCTGGACTCTTACCATCATTCAAGGACAGGGGATGTTTGTGATCCCTCCTCCAGGCATTAGTTAGAGTCATACAGATGTATAGCATTGTACATCCTTCGGTCCAACCCGTCCATGCCGACCAGATATCCCAACCCAATCTAGTCCCACCTGCCAGCACCCGGCCCATATCCCTCCAAACCCTTCCTATTCACATACCCATTCAAACGCCTCTTAAATGTTGCAATTGTACCAGTCTCCACCACTTCCTCTGACAGCTCATTCCATACACATATCACCCACTGTGTGAAAAAGTTGCCCCTTAGGTCTCTATTGTGGCCTTATGTTGTAGCTTCACTTTATTGCTGCGTATACCTGCAGCTGATCTTGGCACGTTCGATTATTCTTACCATTGAACTAGGGTTGACATCCTGACTTGATGGTAATGGTAGAATGGGGGATATGCCGGACTGAAAATGTGTTGCTGGAAAAGCTCAGCAGGTCAGGCAGCGTCCAAGGAGCAGGAGAATCGACGTTTCGGGCATGAGCCCTTCTTCAGGAAGGCGTTCGGACTCATGCCCGAAATGTTGATTCTCCTGCTCCTTGGATGCTGCAACACATTTTCAGCAACACATTTTCAGCTCTGATCTCCAGCATCTGCAGTCCTCACTTTCTCCTCGAAGATCTGCCGGACTATCAGGTTCAATGCAATTCAGAAGTTGTTGATGGCCCACAGAGTCTCACGGCTGCCCAGTTTTGAGTTGCTCAATGTTCAACGTCTGCCCATTTGGCATGGCGACATGACCGACAGTATCCTGAGCATTCAGGTGGACCTTCATCTCCACAAGAACGGTACAGTTAGAACTCTTACCACAACGGCCACATCTGTGACAGTTCAGTGACGATGAGGTCTACAATTGTACAAAAGTATGCATTGTTCTCTAAGAGCAGTACAAGGCTATGTGGCTCTGAATGTAGGGTTCAGGTCAAGTGATGGAGTGATCTGAGTTAGACTGCTTCGATGAAGCATGAAGGAGGTGGTAAATGTGATTAATAATGATGGGAAGAATGAAGAAGACACATTGACAATGTGTCAATTAATGGAAAGGATGTGTGCCTTATTCAATGACGCTATATCTCAAGGAGATCAAACCCAGGAGTGGTTTTGTTAATCACCCAGATGACTAAGAGGACATGTACTCGTGTTAAACAACTTTGAAAACACCTATTCAACAGTGATGATGTAAACCAATTCAAACCATATCACTTTGTCACTTGCACACAACAGATTGGCCAACCAAAGGGAAATGTCAAATATTTTACACAAAGTTTGCAGACGCAAAACCAATGTAAGAGTCACACAGCACAGAATGAGGTCATTCAGACTATCCGGTCTGTTTCAGTTAAGTTTTTCAGTTAACCCCTACAGCCCAGATCTTTCTTCATTGCCCAAAATCATCCTTTCACTTGTATCTTCGACTCTCTTGCAAAGGTTACAAAGGAATCTGTTTTCAGCATCCTCAAAGGAACGACATTACGTAGTATAACAGTACATTAACAAACCTTCTTTAAATGGTCAAGAGATGACAAATTAATGGTTAATCTGTTATGCTATTTAAGATGATTAAAGGGTAAAGTCATAGAGTTGTACAGCATGGAAACAGACCCTTCGATCCATCTCGTCCATGCTGACCAGATATTCTAAAAAAATCGAAACTCTTCCGATTCATTTACCCTTCCAGATGCCTTTTAAATGTTGTAACTGTATCACCCTCCACCACTTCCTCTTTCCATACACGTCCCACCCTCAGCATGAAAAAGTTGCCTCTCATAAATCTTTCACCTTAAACATATGCCCTCTAGTTCTGGATTCCCACAGCCTGAGAGAAAGACCTTGATAATTCACTCTATCTATGCCCCTCATGATTTTATAAACCTCTGTAAGATCACCCCTCAGCCTCCGAAGCTCCAGGGAAAATAGTCCCAGCCTATTCAGCGTCTCCCTATAGCTCAAATCCTCCAACCCCAGGAACATCCTTGCAAATCTTTTCTGAACCCTTTCAAGTTCAGCACCTTCCCTATAGCAGGGAGACCAGAACTGAATGCAGTATTTCATAAGTGGCCTGACCAATGACACTCAATTCCTATACTTGATGTAAATGAAAAGGTAATCTTTCCTCTGGCTGGGGCAGCAAGTATTTCCTCCTTTAAGCCCACAACATCGCAATACCAGTATTTAGTCAATTCGAATCACTCTACATGGTTGGAAGCATTGGATACTGCAAAGGTTATAGTCCCTGACCACATTCCAGCAGTAATACTGCAGACGTGTACCCCAGAGCTTGCCTCTCCCCTAGCCAAGCTCTTCCAGTGGAGCTACAACACCTATCTGACAATGTGGACAATTGTCCAGTGATGTTCTGTCTATAAAAGCGTGCATAAATCCAATCCATCAATTACTGTCCCATCAATGTGCTCATCAGTAAAGTGATTATGAGAGTTTGTCCATAGTGCTACCAGCACTTGCAAAGGAATAACCTGCTCAGTGATGCCCAGTTTGGCTTCTGAGATGAGCCAGTCGACTCCTGAATTCATTATAGCCTTCACTCAAACATGGAAAGAAGTGCTGATTTCCAGAGGGGAGGCATGACTGAGTACTCATTGTCAAGATTGCATTTGACCGAGTGTGGCATCAAGGAGCCCGATCAAAACTGGAATCAATGGGAATCAGAGGAAAATTCTCTGCTGATTGAAGTCAGACCTGGCACAAAGGAGGATACATGGGGGTGTCAAAGGGCAATTATTGCAGTCCAAGATTATCTCTGCTGGAGTATTGCCCTCAGCTCAAACATATTCACCTGCATCATCTCTGAGTATACCTCAATGTAAGATCCAAATTGGGGGTTGGTCATTGATCATCAGCCCGATTCACAATTTCTTAGATACTGAAGACGTCCATGAGCAACATCCAGGTTTGCACTGATAAGTGGCAAGCAACATTTGTACCACACAGATGCCTGGCAATGACCGTCTCTTACGAGAGAGAATCTAAGCATTGCCCTTTGACATTCAATGGCACGGCATCACTGAATTCCCCAATACTAACATTCTAAGGGTTAATATCAACCAGAAACTGACTGGACTTGCCAAATAAATACAGTGGCAGTAACAGCAAGCCAGAGGCGAGTGATGTTGCTGTGAGGAACTCACTTAATGACTCCCCAAAGCCTGGCCACCATATAGAAGGAATAAATTATGCAATGGAAATCCAGTTGCCTCGATGGCTGCAGCTCCAACAACACTCAAGAAGCTCAACACCATCAAGGAGAAAGTAGTTTTCTTGTCAAGCACCCATGCATCATCTTCAGTCCCACTCCCTCCACTAGTGAAACACAATGACAGCAATGTGTACCAACTACAAGATGTATTACAGTAACTCACCAAGGCACCTCCAACAGCACCTTCCAAACCCACAGCCATGACCATCTGGAAAGACAAGGGCAGCAGATACGTGAGAACATCGCCACCTGAAAGCTTCCCTCCAAGCCACATAGTATCCAAGCTTGGGAACTTATTACCATTCCTTCATTATTGCTGGATAAAGTTCCTGGAACTCTCTCCTTAATGACAGCGCAGTGTCCCTACATCAAAGGGGCTGCACCTTCTTCAAAGCAATTATGGATTGGCAATAAATGCCATGATCCCTCCTCTGATGAATAACTGAGAATGATGGGCATAGTGGTAATGTCACTGCACTAGTAATCTAGAATCCCAGGGTGACATTCTGGGAGCGTGGGTTCAAATCCTACAATGGCAAAGGGTGTAATTTGAATTCAGTAAAAATCTGGAATGACAAGCAAGTTGACTGTCCCAGAATTAGGCTTAGTGATATCCAGTTAGGGAAGAAAATCTGCCATCCCTACATAGTCTGGCCTACATGCAACTCCAGACCCACAGCACTGCAATTGACTCTTAACTGCCCTCTGAAATGACTCTCTCCAGTCAGTTCAAATGGCAGCCATGAATGGGCAATAAATACTGGCACAGCCCGTGATCCTCTGATCCCGTGAATGAATAAAAATAAAACTGGAACAAGGTTATTCGGATTAATGTCTACATTCTTTCCTCCTCCTGAAGGCAAGTAGCGACCCAGCAATTGCTTACCCAAACATTGTTGAGCTATGTGGGGTGGGGGGGGAAGATGTGGTGATTGTCAATCAACTGGAAGCTTGAGAAAGGCTGCCATGATAAAGAGAAAGCATCCCAGTTCCATTAAGATACTTTCTCTCGCAGCCTAATCAAGTGTTAGGAGTTCAAGTCCAGATATTCTTTGAGAAATATTGTCACAGACACAACCTAATCAAATGCGCTTTACCAGAAGGAATCAATAAACAATGAGCCAGAAATTGAACATTAAATAGATAACAGAAGGATAAGATTTTAGAAAGATCCCCCTTCAAACACTTAGTGAGTACTGAGGAAAAGTATGAATATTTTTGCACTTGGAGTGTATTCCAAAGATCTCTGAGAGCTGGTGTCGGCCTCACAATAGAGCAGATTTAGGTACTGTTTACAGTGCAGCTGGGAATTTGCATTTGTTGAGAATTTTGCAGCAGATGCTGGTTCACATTTACATATTTTGAACAGCGGGTAAGCTGCTTTCTCTCATCCTGGTTTAGATTCAACACATTCCCGGCAGCTGGGCTCAATTTAGAAGGAGTACTTTTTCTTCGTTTTTGTTTTGTCGGGGAGCGAGTTAACACTGCCTTCTGGTGCCCACCAATCCAGTTCTATTCGCGAGGGTCTCAGAGACCACTCTGAGCCAGGAGGCTATAGGAGACCACTCTGAGGCAAGAGGCTGTAGGAGATCACTCTGAGGCAAGAGGCTGTAGGAGACCACTCTGAGGCAAGAGGCTGTAGGAGATCACTCTGAGGCAAAGTTAAAAATCACACAACACCAGGTTATAGTCCAACAGGTTTAATTGGAAGCACGCTAGCTTTCGGAGCGGTGCTCCTTCATCAGGTGATAGTGGAGGGCTCGATCGTAACACAGAATTTATAGCAAAAATTTACAGTGTGATGTAAATGAAAATACACATTGAAAAATTGATTGTCTGTTAAGCCTTTCATCTGTTAGAATACAGTGATAGTTTCACTTTTTTCATGTGTAAATCACAAAACCAATTTTTTAAAGTTGCATTCTCGGGTTAGCTGTTAACAATGGTGATAGCTAGACAATATGTTGAAGGTGTTAGACCCCTGTGTTCTCTGTCTATGCCATGATGTTTAGATTATCACTGTATTTACAGGAGGCTGTAGGAGATTACTCTGAGGCAAGAGGCTGCAGGAGACCACTCTGAGGCAAGAGGCAGTAGGAGACCACTCTGAGCCCTGTGTTCTCTGTCTATGCCATGATGTTTAGATTATCACTGTATTTACAGGAGGCTGTAGGAGATCACTCTGAGGCAAGAGGCAGTAGGAGACCACTCTGAGACAAGAGGCTGCAGGAGACCACTCTGAGGCAAGAGGCAGTAGGAGACCACTCTGAGACAAGAGGCTGTAGGAGGATCACTCTGAGCCAAGAGGCAGTAGGAAACCACTGTGAGGCAAGAGGCAGTAGGAGACCACTCTGAGGCAAGAGGCTGCAGGAGACCACTCTGAGCCAAGAGGCTGTAGGAGGATCACTCTGAGCCAAGAGGCAGTAGGAAACCACTGTGAGGCAAGGGGCAGGAGGAGACCACCGTGAGGCAAGAGACTGTAGGAGATCACTCTGAGCCAAGAGGCTGCAGGAGACCACTCTGAGGCAAGGGGCAGGAGGAGACCACTCTGAGCCAGGAGGCTGCAGGAGACCACTCTGAGGCAAGGGGCAGGAGGAGACCACCGTGAGGCAAGAGACTGTAGGAGATCACTCTGAGCCAAGAGGCTGCAGGAGACCACTCTGAGGCAAGAGGCTGCAGGAGACCACTCTGAGGCAAGAGGCTGCAGGAGACCACTCTGAGGCAAGAGGCTGCAGGAGACCACTCTGAGGCAAGAGGCAGTAGGAGACCACTCTGAGGCAAGAGGCTGCAGGAGACCACTCTGAGCCAAGAGGCAGTAGGAAACCACTGTGAGGCAAGAGACCGTAGGAGACCACTCTGAGGCAAGAGACCGTAGGAGACCACTCTGAGGCAAGAGACAGTAGGAGACCACTGTGAGGCAAGGGGCTTTAGGAGATCACTCTGAGACAGGAGGCTGTAGGGGATCACTCTGAGGCAAGAGGCTTTAGGAGATCACTCTGAGACAGGAGGCTGTAAGAGACCACTGTGAGCCAAGAGGCTGTAGGAGATCACTCTGAAGCAAGAGGCTGTAGGAGGATCACTCTGAGCCAAGAGGCAGTAGGAAACCACTCTGAGGCAAGAGACCGTAGGAGACCACTCTGAGGCAAGAGACCGTAGGAGACCACTCTGAGGCAAGAGACAGTAGGAGACCACTCTGAGGCAAGAGGCTGTAGGAGACCACTCTGAGCCAAGAGGCTGCAGGAGACCACTCTGAGCCAAGAGGCAGTAGGAGACCACTGTGAGGCAAGAGGCTGTAGGAGACAAGAGGCAGTAGGAGACCACTGTGAGGCAAGAAGAATGTACACACACACAGAGCACCAAAATGGGAAGCTGGGAAGGGAACAACAAATGATAGGATATTATGATAAGGTGAATGAATAACAGGTTGGACTATAACCTGGTGTTGTATTAATAAGAAAGGGAAGAGGGATAGCATTAACATGTTACAACAAACCTTATAACTTAGCTGCTAACTGGTTAGCCTGTCCCTAGTTGCCTTTGAGAAGGTGGTAGTTAGCTGATTTCTTGAACCTAACTCAAACATTCATATAAAAATAAACAAACAACTCCTAAACCAGAGAGGTCTTTCAGCACAAGGCTGTGGCCTAAGTGACATTTTCTACAATACTGGAATCTTCTGACATACTTGTAACAGATATTTTTAAAAATATGCAATAGTAATTCTAACAGAATTTAATTATATTAATTGTGTTTGAATGTGGCATGTTTGTAAGGCTTTTACATTAATCACCAATCTAAGTATCTGAAATTTATCACCCTTGACCCATTCATCTGAAACAAGCATGTTTATTGTAACAGTCGAGAGTGTGGTGCTGAAAAAGCACAGCCGGTCAGGCAGCATCCAAGGAGGAGGGGAACCGATGTTTTGGGCAAAAGCCCTTGTACCAGTTTAGTGCTTAATCATTAAGGGTATGAGAGACCCAGTCAAGAGGATTAACGAATTTAGAAAAACACTCACTTGGTATATCGTCTTTCTTTCAGAAGGACTGAAATTCCACAAAAATAGGGCAGCATCTCAGGGAGGAAATTGTAATGTTCTGTTGTTCAATTGCTCTTTGTTGGATTGCGTTTCTTTTTGACTACTCCCCTTCTCTACCTCTCCACTTTCCTGAGATGTGGTGATCTTCAGTTTAAAACACTTCCTGTATAATGCGAGCACAAACCTCTGGGGGTCCGGCATGACTACGGAGACATCACCTTTATCAATGAAGCTGGGGTGTTTGTTTATTTATTTAACAGTCACTGCCTAGGCTAGCATTTACTGCCCATCCCTAATTGCCCAGAGGGCGGTTAAGAGTCAACCACATTGCTGTGGGTCTGGAGTCACGTGTAAGCCACACCAGGTAAGGATGGCTGTTTCCTTCCTTAAATGGAGTGAACCAGATGGGTTTTCCAAACAATCGTAAGACTGTTATTTACAGGTTTTTATTGAATTCACATTCCATCATCTGCCATGGTGGAACTCGAACCCAGGTCCCCAATATACTATCTGGGTATCTGGATTAACTGTCCAGCAATAATGCCGCCAGGCCATCTCCTTCCCTTAAGCAGTTACTTAGAAACAACTAAACTTGGAGAAGAAACTGGAACACATTTTAAAATCCCTGTCACAAAATCCCTGCCTGTTTAAACACAGACACTGATGTGCCACCTGTGTAGATCTCTGAAGTACAAAACACAGCAACTGATAACAGAGATGGAGAATAGTTTAAGTTCCCCAGCCCCAGAGCCTTTCCTTCCTTCATCATATGATCCACCCGCACCATGGGATTGATGGATTCCAGGATTCAAGCCATGGGTATGAGTAATCTGCAGGCAGCTGTGATCCCAACAAGAGGAAGCGTCACCATCTCATGGTAGGTGGTTGGGTAGATTTCTAGCAGCTCACAGAGGCACGTCTATGTTTCATATGGGTGTGAGTGGAGGTGGTGAGCCCTTTCTGCAAAATACTTTACAGCAAAGAAATGCTTGCGTGATTTAGGGTTTTATCAGTAATGCCAGTGTAATGGATGCATCTTTTCATAGTCTGTTCTTCTTTTAAACTGTGGACGGAAATGAGAAAGTGCTATTTTAAAAAACAATATTTCATAGGGTGGCCACAGTTTTGAAAAGAAGTAACCTGACACCCACACCGAACATTAAGCAACAATCGTTTGAACAAGCCATAATTGTAGTTTGGGCTGTAGGCGCTTTGGAACTGCAGGTGTGTGCATTTGGAGCTTTCGCTGGCAACAAGAAGTTGATTAGTCTTTGCGCTAGTTACCAATGACAGAGTCCTTTCACATGCAAACAACAGTGCAATTGGTTCTCAGGTAACTGAACAGCTTAGAGCTAGAAACAACTAAAAGAAAAAGTTCTTCTACAGCATGGGAGCAGTCTCTCTGTTCTCTGCAGTAAAAGTTCATTGAAAAACTGAAGGAAATGAGTTTACCTTTCATGCAACTGTTCTTGTAAGATGTGACTTTTAAATGATGAGTCCACCTTGTGTCTTTTAACAACCAGTGAAAACATCTGGAGAAAAATGACTGAAGTAACATGCTGGCCAGCAGAACAATCATAAAGATCATCTCAAAAAAAGAACATGGGAATGAAGATGAGTGAACAATGTTTGTAGTTTTTCCCTTTGTCCATAATCTATTTTCACCCTGTCTGTTTATCTGTGTGTGTGTGTGCGTGTGTGTGTGTGCGCGCGCGCGCATACGCGCACATTAGGGAGAGCTTATAAGGGCATGAGAGTTTTAATTAGAAGCGTTATATATTGATAGCTTATGACAGCTTTCTTTTTCTGGAGCTAGATTCTATTTACTTGCAATAAACAGTAATTTTTGTTCAATACAGAAACCTGGCCTGTGCTACTATCGATCTGGACTTGAAAGTCAAGTAATTTAAGGAATTTTGCATACATTATAAAATCTTTAACTTTTATAACAACTCTGAGAATAGTGGGAATTGATTTCGAGGGTACTACCCCAGTGAGTCACAACACCTGTAAACCGAATCACGTCAAATGCCTTCAAAGATGTGCCCAAATTTTGGAGGTACCCTTTGCTTCTATTCACCATCTGGACATTTTGATTGGCATGGACCAGGTTGGACCAAAGGGCCTGTCCCTGTGCTGATAATGAAAAAAAAAATCCAGTTCAAGGGAAAAAAGTATAAATTGTGTTTAAATTGGAATCATTTTACAAATGTGTTTAGGTAGAGATAGTCTGAGAGTGAGATATGTGTACACCATCGCAGATAATAAAGCACATTTTTTTCAAGACTGGTTGAGATAGAGAACATTTGAACATTGATTTCCATTGATGTTGGTACATAAGCAACGATGGTGAGTGACAAACTCTACTATTGTTATGCTTTGCAAAGTTCTCACTCCTGCAACGGACACTCTTCAGGGTTATGATGACTTGATTATTTCAGTTTTGGGAATGTTCACATTTCCAGTTTACTACAAAAGCGTCTCCCTAGACAGGCTCATGTTCTGTATAAGCGGGGACAGAAGTCTTCTGAAGGTAAACCTTTTTGTTAAACTTGAAGACCCCACTAGAGCTCAAGGTGATGTGAACAATTACAAGGGCTGTAAGTAGCAGTACCCTTTCTTATGGAGTGAATGTGGGGTACTTACATGTTTCTCACATTACACATCAATTCCACCAGTTTGTCAACCTGTTAGACAGCTATCATTTGCCATCTGTGCCAAGGTGTGAAATGACTTGAAGCAGGTCAGATTGTTGAACAAATCAATTCAAAGCATGGATGTCAAGATTAGCCACAGCATGAGGCACAAATAGCAAATGTGTCATCCTTAAGGTGGTCAACAATGAGATAAACCGAGACAAGAGTCTGCTTCCTACGATTCAAAAACCATCTGCATCATCTCATGACTCTACAGTTTTCAGAAAGATCGATAAATGATGGAGCTACCACTAACAGAGCAAAGCCAGTAACATAAAGATGTATTAATGAAATAGCACCAGGTTATCCATCTTAAATACCCACCCAGGCAAGCACCTTACTGGAAAAAATAAACAATTACATTCTATGACAGTTGTGCTTGTTCATGGAGAATTTTACATTTGTTATTGTGCAAAAGTATTTTTTTTACATAATTGAAAACAAGTCAGTACAATTTCAGATACATTTTGAGTGTAACTTCCTGATTGCACTCAAAGCTGAAGATTGATCTTTTAGTAGTTATGTCAACATACCATAAGAAAAATTCTGTGAAATTACAATAATGGAAATGTCAGCCTGATGCTATTGTTGAGTCCGAAAGGCCTGAGGTTCTCTAATTGTATTCTGCGGCTTTTTCCCAATGTCATTTAATCTTTACCCTTTGCAATTATCTCATAAATTGCCCGTATAACAACATTGATTGTGCTTTGAAAGTAGTTCAATGTTAGTGAAGTGCTCTGGGATACTTCATCTGTAGTGGGTGTGCTATACAAATGCATGTTCTTTCCTTGTACATGTTAAATGACAGCCTGAACAGTCACTTGGAGCAACACACTCCATAACCTGCTTCTTGTCAATAAATTCCTCATAAATAAGACTGAAAAAAAAAGCAGCATGTTACCAAAGCTTTTTATCTCACACTCATCAGGACAAATGCAAGAATGCCAAATTTCAACTGATCACAACAATTTGAACAATAAGAGAAAAGGGTGCTGAATGGTTAGCAAGTTGAATCTGATGTTTTGCGTCTGCTTTAAAATTTAGACAAAATCTGGTCATTAATTGTCACTCCATAATACCTCTTTTTATGCATTAAAAAAGATGCATTGTGTGGAATTTTTTTATCCATATGTATACAATCTGTATATTTCATGAAACGAAACAAGTGTCATGGAGGCTGCCAATTTCTGCGGCATTCCCATGGCAACACCCTGACCAATCAGAGTGTACTTGCCTTGTCAGAGAACAACGATTAACATTTAACTGTTCTTGCTGCCTGATCCCGGCCAACCAGCACCCTGTATAAAGTGGTGTTTATTTTCTCAAGTCTGCTTCTTATATCCTGGACCTGATGAACTGATGATAAAAAGACTTTAACTTCCGCTCTCCATTTAGTGATGTTTAACTTCTGTACCCTCAAACAATTTATAAGCACTTCCAATAGATCATCATTTTATCTTTACTACTTTCCAAGTCTCTCATCCTGTTTCCACCTTAGTGAATCAATGCTGCATCATGTCTGTGGCCCACTACTCTCTCTGTGATGGTATGGCCAAATGTCCCAGTAATGATGCTTGTTTGAAGGGCTGGTGCAGGTGTGATGGGCTGAATAGCTTCCTTTTGTTCCTTGTTTGTACACTTGTGTATCAACTGTCATAAACTGCTCATCTGAAAGTCAGTACTAGATGAGCTGAAATGTCCTTCTATATGGGTGACACAGTGGCTCAGTAGTTAGCACAGCTGCCTCACAATACTGGGGACCCAGGTTTGATTCCAGCCTCATGCAACTGTCTGTGTGGAGTTTGTGCATTCTCCCTGTGCCTGCGTGGGTTTCCTCCAAGTGCTCTGGTTTCCTTCCACAGTCCAAAGGTGTACATGTTGGGTGGGTTGGCCATGCTAAATTGTCCAGGGATGTGCAGGTTAGGTGGATTAGCCATGGGAAATGCAGGGTTATAGAGATAGGTTGAATGGCCTCCTTCCACTCTGTGGGGATTCTTAAAGACCAGGAAGACGAAAGCTATTGTTTATGGTCATCACTCCGAACTTCACCCACTACCAAATCCATCCATCTCACTAACAACAGTTTGGGGTCAAGGCAGTCTGCTTGCAGATTTGATGTTATATTTGACCTCAAGATGAACTCCCATTCTCATATTTGTGCCACCTCCAAATCTGTTTCATTTCGACTTCCATGATTGTGCTCCGGCCTCTGCTCATCTGCTGCTGAAACTCTCAGTCAAGCCTTTACCAACTCTAGACTCGACAATTCCACATGCTGGCTGATCTCCAATATTCTACCTTCTGTGAGCACAAGGTGACCTGGACCTTTGCTGCTAATGTCTTATCTTGCAGCAATTGCCAGTCCCCTGTGCTGCCTGAACCAAGCTGGCTCCCAACCAAGCAACTCCTTGGCTTTAAAATGCTCACCCCTGTTTACAAATCCTTCTGTGACCTCATTCACACCCCAAATCTTGACAATCTTCTCCCCCAGAGGCATCTGAGATAATTGCCCTCAACTAATTCTGGCTGCAAGAGTCTCTCTGACTTTAATTGGTCCACCATTGCTGTTATTAGAAAACCATTGTTATCAGACTTATAAACATGCTCCTCAATTTCTTTTTACTCATTCCTGGGATGCGGACATCATTGGCTAGGCCAGCATTTATTGCCCATCTATAATTGCCCAGAGGATAGTTGAAAATGAACTACATTGCTGTGGGTCTGGAGTCACATGTAAGCCAGACCAAGGAAGCATGGCAGATTCCTTCTCTAAAGGAGATCAGTGAACCAGGTGGGTTTGTCCGACAAAAGATTCATGGTCATCATTGGACTCTTAATTCAAGACTTTCAACTGAATTCAAATTCTACCATGGCAGGATTCAAACCCAGGCCCCCGAACGTATCCTGGCTCTCTGGATTAACCGTCCAGCGATAATATCACGAGGCCATTGGCTCCCCTATTAGAGATGATGTTTCTCTGCACCTTCTCTGTAGGTGTAACACTATATTCTGCATTTTGTTCTATTACCCGGACATACTTCTGTAAGGTATGATTTGTCTGTATAGCATGCAAAACAACTTTTCACTGCACTTCGATACATGTGACAATAATAAATCACTTCAAATCAAACCACTGGATGCCATGTGTCCAGTGAGCCTAACCCCGAAGTCTGAAGCTCTTTCCATTTAGTTCTGCGCCTCACTATCACTTTCATCCTTTGAGTCTCTCCTTCAAATCTACCTTGGCATCTCAGCCAATATGCCTTGCTGTGTGTTTTATTAAGTTTCCTTCCATAGAGTACCTTGGGACACTTTGTTACAGTTAAGGTGCTATGAAGTTATAAGGTGTCACCAGTATTAATTCTAAACTTTTTCCAGTTCAAACATGACTGAAATGTTAACTCTGTTCAGATACCAACCCAGACACTAAATGTTTCCCAGTTGTTTCTTCTTCCGTTCACTTATGCTGCAATTTATTCCAGAATTCACATTGTTGTATGGCAGAGGATTTACAAAATGCGGTGCACAGGTTCAAGATGCTGTAAAAGCAGCTGCTATGTACATCTGAGCCCTCAGACTGGAATCCCATTTGACATGGTATTCCACATGTATTACGACATGTCTTCAATTTATCACTGCTGTGTTTGATGGGGAGTCTCTCTGGTGCACAGCTGACAACAACAGCACATTGGGATTAAGCAAGAAGTTACCTCAGTCATGTTTGACTAGCAGATTGCACTTACTCCCATTTCAGCTTGGTTATTTTTACCTGAAGACTGAGTGGGTGGAATGAATACCCTTCACCTTTTCTCATCCTACATCAACGTTGTAACCAGCAGCACAGGCTCAAGGCCATATGATTCGAGATCTATGCTTTGCTCGAAAAGGGTTTAAATTGAACATATTCCCAAACCCTCCAAAGGCTTTGTAACAGGGCAGGCAGATGCACATAATATATGCCAGAAATACGAGTTAACAACAAAAGCTTTCATTTACATAGCATTCAATGTAGTAACACTTCCCAATGCACTACTGGACCAGAGATTGACAATGAGCCATGTAAGAAATATGAGCTGGCCAAAAGTTTCATCAAAGGTGCATGTTGAAAGGGGCATCTTCAACCTGAATAGGGAGGTAGCAAAGTCATAGAGTCAGAGAGTTGGACAACGTGGAAACAGACCCTTCAATCCAACACGTTCATGCCAATCAGGCATCCTAAATTGATCTAGTCCCATTAGCCAGCACTTGGCTCATATTCCTCTCAACTCTTCCAATTCATGTACCCATCCAGATGTCTTTTAAATGTTGCAATTGTGCCAGCCTCCACGACTTCCTCTGGCAGCTCATCCCATACACGCACCACCCTCTGTGTGAAAAGATTGCCCCTTAGGTCCCTTTTATATCTTTTGCCTCTCACCCGAAACCAATGCCCTCCAGTTCTGGACTCCCTCACTTCAGAGAAAAGACTTTGTCTATTTATCCTATCCATACCCCTCATGATTTTATAAACCTCTATAAGGTCACCCCTCAGCCTCCAACGCTCCAGGGAAAACAGCCCCAGCCTGTTCAGTCTCTCCCTGTAGCTCAAACCCTTCAAACCCTGGCAACATCCTTGTAAATCTTTTCTGAACCCTTTTAAGTCGGCTGGTTGAGGGAGGAAAGCCCAACACTTAGTGCACATGCAGCGAATGAAATGGTCTCCAAGTGAGGAATGATTAAAATGGGAGATGCACAATAGACCCTGAATCAGAGGTCACAGAGATCTCAGAAGGTAGTTAGTGTGATGGGTGACTGAAATAAAGTGGGATGAAGCCATGAAATGATTGGAAATAAAGATAATGATTTAAAAATTTCAGGCTTTGCTGGACTAGAAGCTAATGTAACTGTGTGAACAGGATTTGAAATGAGTGAGGATAAGGGCAGAGTTTTGGATAAGCTCAAATTCCCATGGTGTTCAATGCTAGAAATATCAATAAATGTACAATCCCATGATGGACTGTGGATTAAGTTAAAGAGAGTTGAAAAATAGAGACCAGAAATTATGCTTGTCACATTCTGTTTCCAATCCATGTTCCGTGTTAAGATTCATTAAAAGAGAAGTCAATTGCAATTGCAATAAATAAGTTACAATAAAAAATTATGAATGGCATCATGAATTCCTACTTCACCTGTTCCTGGAAAGGTTAGAAAAGAAAGATACTGTGAACTGACATATTCAAAGGAAATACTACACTAGCTATTTCTGAAGAAGAGCCAGAAGACTTGAAATGTTTTCTCTCCACAGATGTTGTGAGATCTGCTGAGTTTCTACAGCAAATCTTGTTCAGACTTCCAACATCCGCAGGCTTTTATTTTACATATCCCTGTTTCTAACGTTTATTTAGTGTACCTCTAGGTCTACAGATCAGCAATTATTAATCACAACACAGATAGACAATAGACAATAAACAATAGGTGCAGCAGTAGGCCATTCTGCCCTTTGAGCCTGCACCACCATTCATTATGATCATGGCTGATCATCCTTAATCAGTATCCTGTTCCTGCCTTATCTCCATAACCCTTGATTCCACTATCTTTGAGAGCTCTATCCAACTCTTTCTTAAATGAATCCAGAGACTGGGCCTCCACTGCCCTCTGGGGCAGAGTATTCCACACAGCCACCACTCTCTGGGTGAAGAAGTTTCTCCTCATCTCTGTCCTAAATGGTCTACCCCGTATTTTTAAGCTGCGTCCTCTGGTTCGGCACTCACCCATCAGCGGAAACATGTTTCCTACTGCCAGAGTGTCCAATCCTATAATAATCTT
>NC_057719.1:9485187-9553698 GCF_004010195.1 Chiloscyllium plagiosum
CATCAGCAAATTTGCTAATGTTACTATTAATACCATCTTCTATATCATTAATATATATTGTAAAAAGCCGCGGTCCCAGCACTGATCCCTGCGGTACCCCAGTGGTCACTGCCTGCCATTCCGCAATGGAGCCATTTATCACTACTCTTTGTTTCCTGTCAGTCAACCAACTTTCAATCCAAGTTAGTACTTTGCCCCCAATACCATGCGCCCTAATTTTGTTCACTAACCTCCTATGTGGGACTTTATCAAAAGCTTTCTGAAAGTCCAGGTACACTTCATCTACTGGATCTCCGTAGTCCATCATCAGAGTTACATCCTCAAAAAATTCCAGAAGTTTAGTCAAGCATGATTTCCCCTTCATAAATCCATGCTGACTCTGACCTATCCTGTTACTACTATCCAGATGTGTCGTAATTTCAGCCTTTATAATTGACTCCAACATCTTTCCCACCACTGAGGTCAGACTAACTGGTCTATAATTTCCTGCTTTCTCCCGAATCTATCAAACTCTGGAAAATAATCACCAACGCATCCACAATTTCTCGAGCCACCTCCTTCAGTACCCTGTGGTGTAGACCATCAGGCCCCGGGGACTTATCAACCTTCAGACCTAACAGTCTCTCCAACACCAATTCCTGGCAAATATAAATTCCCTTAAGTTCAGGTCCTTCAGCCACTGTTACCTCAGGGAGATTGCTTGTGTCTTCCCCAGTGAACACAGATCTGAAGTACCAATTCAATTCTTCTGCCTTTTTTTTAGATTAGATTAGATTACTTACAGTATGGAAACAGGCCCTTCGGCCCAACAAGTCCACACCGACCCACCGAAGCGAACTCCACCCAGACCCATTCCCCTGTATTTACTCCTGCACCTAACCCTATGGGCAATTTAGCGTGGCCAATTCACCTAACCTGCACATTTTTGGACTGTGGGAGGAAACCGGAGCACCCGGAGGAAACCCACGCAGACACGGGGAGAATGTGCAAACTCCACACAGTCAGTCGCCTGAGGCGGGAATTGAACCCGGGTCTCTGGCGCTGTGAGGCAGCAGTGCTAACCACTGTGCCACCGTGCCGCCCATTTCTTTGTTCCCCGTAATATATTCCCCTGTTTCTGTCTTCAAGGGCCCAATTTTAGTCTTAACCATTTTTTTGCCTTTCACATACCTAAAAAAGCTTTTACTATCCTCCTTTATATTTTTGGCCAGTTTACCTTCGTACCTCATTTTCTCTCTGCGTATTTCCTTCTTAGTAATCCTCTGTTGTTTTTTAAAAGCTTCCTAGTCCTCCATTTTCCCACTAATCTTTGCTATGTTATACTTTTTCCCTTTTAACTTTATATGTTTCTTAACTTCCCTCGTCAGCCACGGCCACCCATGCCTCCTCCTAGGATCTTTCTTCCTTTTTGGATGCTAAAGTTACCTTCTCTGTGAGGAAATTCTCCATAATGTGCAATATGTAAACAACTTGTCCAGATGTAGAAGTCTTATTTATTTAATTCATACTTTACAGACTTCAATAATTTCAAATCATAACTCTGTTTCCACTTCTTTCAGACAATAAATGCTGGTAATGGCTCCTCTGCTGATTGTAGTATCCCGACAGTGTGGAAAAAGGCCCATCGAGTCCACATCGACCCTCCGAGGTGTAGCCAACCTCCCTACCCTATCCCAGTAACACCGCATTTCCCATGGCCAATCCACCGAACCTGCACATCTTTGTGGGAGGAAACCGAAGCACCTGGAGGAAACCCACACAGACACGGGGAGAATGTACAAACTCCACACGGGCAGTCACCCGAGGCTGGAATCGAACCTGGGTCCCTGGCACTGAGAGGTAGCAGTGCTAACCACGGATGCACCGTGCCATCCTTCCATATGTTCACCGTACCTCCTCCAGATCCACCTTCATTTTCTTTACTCAGGCCGTACAATGAAGGAGCAGAAGCAGGCCATTCAGCCCATCTGCTCTGCCATTCAATGAGATCATCACTAATCTGATCATCCTCAACTCCACTTCCTGCTTTTTCCCACAACTCCTGATTCCCTGACTGATTAAAAATCTCAGCTTTGACCCACCATTTATTGCACCGTCACTCTCTTTTTGCCTTACACAATCACACTTCTTTTAAATCCCTTCTGCCTCCCGCCCTATCACAGAGCTTCCCTTTTGGTTTCCTTGACCTCTCGTTAACCATTAGCCTGTATTAAAGCCAATAAGAGCCAACACTGAGAGAAGCAGGATTGAAAGGAATAGCAACTATCTTCACCGTTTTTCTGGATCCTGTTGATGTTTCGAAAACTTGCATTTAAATTGCAAGTTGCTCATAACATCATCAGTTAACAAGCCTGGAGAAGCTAATGTACTGTGGCAGAGCCAAATTACAATGTACAGTTCCAGCTGTTGACCAATGAATGTTAATTCAGCTCCTTCACATTGTCAGTCTCAGGCACCTCTCACTGTCAAATTCCCCTGACAGCATCAATTATGCTGTAGGTTAAAAATATTCCATCCCCTCTCCACATTTGTTTCAATCCAATTCTTAGATTCTCAGGAAACCAGAACTGATTGAAGAAAAATAAAGAAAAGCCAGTAACATACATGATGTGAAAATCTCGTCGACAAACAGCTAACGTAGGGAGTGTTAAGTTCCCAGTTACCCTGCGATGCTGTGGCTGGCTCTGTCACTGTTGGGACAAAAGGTGGTACAGTCTGAGAATAAGGGCCATACCATTCCAGAGAGATGTCAGGAAGCACTTCTACATACAAAGGGTGGTAGATGTTTGGAACTCTCTTCCACAAATGGCAATGGATGCTAGATCAGTTGTTAGTTTTAAATCTAAGGTAGACACATTTTTTTTACAAGCAAAGGTACTAAGGGATATGGGCAAAAGAATCAGGTCACAATCGGGCCTCAATGTCATTAAATGGTAGACAGGTTCAAGGGGCCGAATGGCCTACTCCTGTTCATTTGATCTGATATCAAATTCACATAAACGAAAGGGAAAAGAACATCAAATACTTTCTGTAACTGTGGCTTTATCCTTCGACCAACACTGCAAACAGAGCATCTGGCCATGAATACGTTATATTTTGTGTGGGAGATAAATAAAGGGCTGATATCTGTGTTGAAGACTGCTTTGACGACAGGGCTTTTAGAGAACGAGTTAATGCAGTCTCAGTCTGATTCCGTCCGCACCATTGGAATGCACAACACTGCCACGTAGAAACTTAGCAGATAGCATCAGGAGGCCAGTCGGTCCTTCACATCTGCTCCCCCGTTCAATATGATCATGGTTGAGCAGCTAACTATATATCATGTCCCTGCTTTCTTCCTATACGCTTTGACCCCTTTAGCTCTAAGGACTATATCTGACTCCTTTTTGAAAACACTTAATGTTTTAAAGCCTTGACTGCCTTTTCAGTGGCAGAGAATCCCACAGATTCACCATTCTCTGGGTGAAGAGATTTCTCCTCAGCACAGACCTAAATGACCTACCCAGTATCCTTAGACTGTAATCCCTCTTCTGGAAATTGTTTTCCAACCAGAAGACATGAACGCTACCTCGAGTGTTAAGTTGCTCCCCAAACCCCTTTCACTTTGATGTAAAGGAGCTCTCCATGCAACCCTAGTGGATGCAGACTATGGGGGGCATGTCTTGTTAACAGTCCCTCACACTTCCCTTGATAAGGGAGTCAAGGGTTATGGGGCAGCAAGTAGGAAAGCAAAGACAAGCCACAATCAGATCATAGAAACATAGAAACTATGAGCTGGAGTAGGCCATTCAGTCCTCATTCTTGATGAAGGGCTTTTGCCCGAAACGTCGATTCTCCTGCTCCTTGGATGCTGTCTGATCTGCTGTGCTTTTCCAGCACTACACTCTCCATTCAGTCCTTTAAGCCAACTCCATCATTCAACATGATCATGGCTGATCATCCAACTCAGTCCCCTGTTCCTACTTTCTCTCCATATCCTTTGATCCCTTTAGCCCTACCAACTATGAATCCCTACTTGAAACATTCAATGTTTAGGCCTCAACTGCTCTCTGTGGTAGAGAATTCCAACGGCTCACCACCCTTTGGGTGAAGAAATGTCTCCTCATCTCAGTCCTAAATGGCCTTCCCCATATCCTCAGTGTGTGACCCCAGTTCTGGGCCGCCTGATCATCAGGAACAGGGGCTTCTTGTGTTTACATTGTCTGGGTCCTGTTAGAATTTTACAGGTTTCTATGAGATCAGTCAGGAGAAAATAATATAGAAATGACTTCTGGAAGGAAAATAATGCTGAAATACATTACAGATTTACAATTTACAGATGACACAAAGGTAGGTGGAAAGGCAGGTTGCAAGAAGGATATGAATAGTTTACAGAAAAATATTGATAGTTTAAGTAAGTGGGCATAAAAGTTGGCAAAGACATATAATGTGGGAACTTGTTCATTTTGTAAGGGAGAATAAAGGAACAGAGTATTATTTAAATGGAGAAAAACTGCGGGACGCTGCAACACAAAGTGACTTGGGGCTACTCATATGCAAAACACAGAAAGCTAGCACTCAGGTAATCAGGAAGGCCAATGGAATGTTAGCACTTATTTCAAGTGGACTTGGAGTATAAGAGTTGGGAAGTCCTACTGCAATTGTACAAGATGCTGGTGAGACTGCATCTGGAGTACTGGGTGCAGTTTTGTTCCCCTCATTTAAGAAAAAATATCATTTCATTGGAGGCAGCTCAGAAGAGGGATCCTTAGTGTGGAGGGATTGTCTTTTAAACAAAGCTTAAACAGATTGGGACTCTATTCACTAGAATTTAGAGCAACGCGAGGTGATATTATAGAAACTTATTGGCTTCTTAATGGGCTTGATAGGGTAAATGCTGAGAGGATGCTTTCCCCATGGGAGAGTCTGGGATAAGAGGCCATCGTGTCAAAATAAAGGAGAGCCAACTTAAGGCTGAGATGAGGAGGAATATCTTCTCTCAGAGGGTTGAGAGTCTTTGGACTCCTTGTCACAGTAAATTGTGAAAGACAGAAAAAAGTATAGATGCTGGAATTCAAGGTAGACAGGCAGGGGGCTGGGAGAACACAGCAATACAGGCAACATCAGGAGGCGGAGAAGTCAATGTTTCGGGTGTAAACCTTCTTCAGGAAAGTTGTGGGGGCAGAGTCCTTGTGTATATTTAAGGCTGAGATGGATAGATTCATAATCCTTCGGGAAAGTAAGGGTTAACAGTCAATAGTGTGGCACTGGAAAAAGCACAGCAGGTAAGGAGCACCTGAGGAGCAAGAGAGTCGACATTTCAGGCATAACCCTTCATCAGGAAAGGATAGGAAAGTGGACATGAGAAATGCTGGATCAGTCACGATCCTTTTTAATGGTGGAGGAGCTTTGAATTGCAAAATGGACTACTCTTGTTCCTATTTCTTGTAGGCCTTACAAACCCCCCTCATTTTTCCTGAACTCCAGTGACTATAATCCATACAGATCAGTCAGGATCTTACTGAGCAGCAGAATGGGCTTGAGCAACTGAATATTCTGCTCCTGTTTCCTATGATCTGATGGTGACATTCTCAAAGAAGTACATCAACAGCTACCCAATTGATTAGGATGTAGGAAGGTCATACTGGGATGAGAATAATTGGAAGTATTTCTAACATCGGAGTTCTGTATACTCATAACAGATTGGCAGTGGGCCTTTATTCAAAGAGCTATGAGAACAATTTCAAAAATAAATGATTGGAATCATAATTCTTTTCCACCTTCCTCCCCAGAAGACACAATAATAAACTGAACTGTGGCTATCCCTGACCATGATTGTTTTATTTCTCTCTGCATTGGATCTGTCTCATTTCTATTTGCAGTATTTCATTAAAAAGGAGCTGCCCTCGTGAAATCTCTGCAATTTGCAAAGAAATCGAATGCAACTGTTCCTTGACTTCAAAGATATATGACCAGGATTTGGTGTCATTAATAACTTAAAACTTGTGCTGCCTGGCCTTCTGAAAACTGCATTTACTCCTGTCATAATGTGATGCTGTGATAGCGAGCGCATGATTTCCAATAGGGGAGAGCCAGACACAGATGGGGAGAAAAGCAAAATCCACCTATACCGATCTTTGAAGATGACCGGACAAATCGAGGAGTCCGTTTCAAAAGCGTATGATAAGGCCCTGTAACCAAATGCCTGCATGTTTTGCCCAACCTTTATAGAAGCACAGCATGTGGGCCTCAACTAGATTATTGAATGCTTTTTCCACACTTTAGACAGGATGTCAAGGCATTGGCGAGGGTTCAGAGGGTACTTACTGCAAACCTACCAGGGACTAGAGGTTTCAGTGATATCGAGACACCAAAGTCAGAAGTCACACAACACCAGGTTATAGTCTAACAGGTTTATTTGAAATCACCAGCTTTCAGAGCGCTCCAAAGCTTGTGATTTCGAATAAACCTGTTAGACTATAACCTGGTGCCTAGGGACTTCTGACCTTGTCCACCCCAGTCCAACACTGGCACCTCCACATCAGAGATACCAAAGAGGTAGGGATTGTTGCCCCTCGGATTTGGAGGGTTAAGGGGAAAATAAACAGTAATGTTCAAAAAACTACAAACCAGTGAGGATCTAGAAACTGTTCACTCACATAAAAGTTGGTCACGTGGACATGCAAGAAAATCGCCAAATTGGAAAACGAGGACAATTTTTTTAAATGCAGTCAGTAGTTATGACACGAGGAAGCTGCTTTTAATTGTTATTTTTAAAAGTGGATTGGACATGTACTTGAAAAGGAACTATGTCAGGTTCTATTAATGAAGTGGGATAAACTGTATAGCTTTACCAAATAGCTGGTGTAGACAAAATAGGCTGAATAGTTTTTTTGTGCCAATAAAGCCAATGAGTTTGTTTGTCGCTGGAATCCAAATTGGTCATGTCCAATATACTGCGCAGTCCCATCCACTCTCTTTGTTATAATTATCAACACAATCTCCAAGGCATGTGCAATCAGTCCAAATGGATGGGAGGTGAGAGCAAAAGCAGAGAATATACATATCTCTTTGATTGCAGATGGACTAACACAAAACAGCTATAAACTCTCCAGTCGCTTCAACTCCAGGGATCACACTGAACAAAAGAAGAGATTAAAATTTAACCGGTGATAGACATGAGTGAATGGACATTTATAAGCTTCCATTGTATCATGGTTTCAAGTTTCAGAAGTGTTCACCATAAACATCACCCCATTGTAGGAACAAATTACTGCAAATGCTAGAATCTGAACTAAAAACAAATAATTCTGGAGATCACAATGGGTCATCCATAGATGCTGCCTGACCTGCTGTGATCTCCAGCATTTTTGTTTTCACGAAACTTTGGATAACAACTTTGCACTTACAAAGGTCGCATGGTGAAAAAGCCATGTTTTCTGCCTGATTTTTACAAATTAGCGCTAGCTGTCTGCCTGTGGTTTCACCAGAAAACAATTGACCAACATCTCAATTGACAAAAGGCCAGACCACAAAATAGCTTTAAGTAACCAAACAGCCAAAGTAATTGTCAAAGGGAGATCCAAACAGAGAAAAGGATTGCTGTTTCCTGTTTGACATTTGAGTTCGTCTGAGAAGCAACCCTCACAAATTGCTGAGAATCACTTGCTTTACAAGATTAAAATCCACACAACACCAGGCAATAGTCCAACAGGTTTATTCAGAAGCACTAGCTTTTGGATTGCTGCTCCTTCAGCCACAACCACCTGATGAAAGACCTGCGCTCTGAAAGCTGGTGCTTCCGAATAAACCTGTTGGACTATAACCTGGTGTGGTGTGATTTTTAACTTTGTACACCCCAGTCCAACACCGGCACCTCCAAATCACTGCTTTACAAGCCATTTCAAAGCCTTGAAAACCATCTTAGAAACTTCACTCCGACCATGAGGGAGACCAAAGATCATAAGGTAGAGACTGTGATAATTCTAGTCTGCAATATCACATTCACCTGTGCCTATTTTTTGAGTGAGTGTGTCTTTCTGTGAGACATTGTATTTAAAATCAGCCTAAGTGTGTGGGAACAAATCAGCTTTTCTGTTTTACTCAGTAAAGCTTGTTGAAGTTCAATTAAAGTATACAATCCAAATGGGAAGAGTATATGCACCTCCCTCGTGCAAAACATACCGAGGTGACAAGAAAACACGAACATCCTGATCATGACACTTCACAAACTGATTGATGTTGTCTAGCTGCTAACTTCAAGAACACAACAGAAGGTTCCCCACCCCGGTGTGGTGTGAGTAAAGTCAAGAGAGGTGGGAAAATGCAAAAGGAGCAAAAATAAATCAGAATTTCAATCCTGAAAAAAATCATGTGTGATTCTTCCCTCAAGCCTTTGAGTGGTGACCACCTTAGTTCAGGATAACAGTCACTGAACCCAAAACATTGACTCTGCTTTCTCTCCACAGATGTTGCCAGATCTGCCGAGTTACTCCTGCAATTTCTGTTTTTCCTTTAGATTTCCAGCTTCTGCAACTCTTTGTTTTACCTTATTTCCAGAGGCTAGCAATACTGAAGCGAGTAACTCATCTCCTGATTTCCCAAAGCCTGTTCACCATCGACGAGGTACAAACCAGGACTATAATGAAATACTGTCAAGATTAGAGTGGTGCTGGAAAAACACAGCAGGTCAGGCAGCATCTGAGGTGCAGGAAAATCGATGTTTTGGGCAAAAGCCCTTCATCATACTTCCCACTTACCTGGACAGGTGCAGTTCTGAAAACACTTAAGCAGCCTGCCTGATTGGCACCATGACTACATGCATTCACTCCCTCCACTACTGACATTCAATAGCATTCCCTACAGTGTGGAAACAGGCTCTTCAGTCCAACAAGTCCACGCCAACCCTCCGAAGAGTAACCCACCCAGACCCATTCCCCTACCCTATATTTACCCTGACTAATGCACCTAGCACTGTGGGCAATTTAGCATGACCAATTCACCTGGCCTGCACATCTTTGGATTGTGGGAGGAAACCGGAGCACCCAGAGGAAATCCACACAGACACGGGTTGTATGACTTTTAACTTTTACCATCTACAAGGTGGAAAAATTCACTGAAGATCCTTACAGAGCACCTTCCAAACCTATGACCACTTGCAACTAGAAGGACAGGAGCAGCAGGTATGGGAACACCACCACATGCAAGTTCACCTCCAAGGCACTCACCTTCCTGACTTGGAAATATATTGCCGTTCCTTCACTGTCACTGGGCCAAAATCCTGGATTTTCCTCTCTAAGGGCATTTTGGGTCCAGCACGTGGACTGCAGCGGTTCAAGAAGACAGGTCACTGCCTCTTTCCGAGGGGCAATCAGGGACAGGCAATAAATGCTGGGCCCAGCCAGCAACACTCGCATCCCACGAGTGAATAAAAGAAAAAAAACACGCACATTGACATGACTGAGTGAGTACTCAGGATAAACTATCAACACTTCTCTTGCAAATTATATTTCATCAGACGCAAAGCAATTTGGTCAAACAATGATGACAGGTTCATCTTGGTTGTTTAAGCTGACAGCACACTCTTTTTGTCAATCCTTCGCAAAATAAGAAACATTGAAATGCGTCGCTGGGCAACCGTGTTGAGAGACTTTCCTTCCAAGTGTCAATTTGTCAAATTTCAAATTTGCTACCAGATCGTGTAATGTTCCACTAGACTGGAACTGTTTCTTTATATTCTGGCATGGAGTACATGTATTGCTGGCAAGGCCCATATCTACTGCTTTTCCCAAATTGTCTTTGGGAGGGGAGTAATGAGCTGCCTTCTTGAAGTCGGCAGGCCTTCGCTGTTGGAGAGATTTTCAACTTGTTTGGACTTACCAAGGACAAACAGTTCATAATATAGTGCAGTATCCTGATGCACGACAGCACTTCAAGCTACGAGCCACACCCTGGTTGAATTCGGCGAAGGCGTGGCAGGTTTAAAACAGAGATGAGGAGAAGTCACTTTGCTCAAAGGGCTGGCAATCTGTGGGCGTTTACTACCCCAGGTTGTGCTGGATGCTTAAGGAGGAGATTGAATAAACTTAAGGAAGAGATAGAAACATTTTTAAGATTGTAATGGAATGAAGGGTTATGGGAAATGGGCAGGAAAGTGGAGTTGAGACTAAGATGTGATCAGCCATGATCTTATTGAAGAGCAGAACAGTTTCATGGAACTGAATGGCCTCCTCCTATTCCTCATTCTTATGAATAGTGCAGCAGGCGAGCGGATCCAAATTGCCCACTCCTGTCTCTATCTCCTATGTTCCTTAGCAGCAGTGTTACAGGGCAATGAATATACCTGTTCACATTCTTCTATAGTTTGACCCATCTCATTCCTGATATTTGTCAGAGAGGGAAAGGGGAGAAAAGTTTTGAATTTATATAGTGCCTTTGCTCTGTGGAAACCCTGTGATGCAGAAGATTGACCTGTTCAAGCCTCTAATTCATATATATGAACACACAAGCTCCAGAGCAATACAGAGGGAACACTGCCCTGTCAGAATGTGTGCGACTTTAGTGAGGCATCTGGGTCTTCATCTGCCTTTTCAGGTTGTCATACAGGACCACAGACGACCTTAAAGAAATGCAGGAAAGTTCTGCCGCCGTCCCGGCCAATACTTATTGCTTGATCAACATCAGTCACGATAACTTATCTGGTCATAACCACTCTCCAAAAACCTGGCTACTGCACTTCCTACGTTACAGTGGTTACTGCCCTTCCAAATATCACGCTGCCTTTAAAGGAGTTGAGGTAGACTGGGATCCTGACAAACAGATGTGCATAAATGCAGGATTTGCTGTTCTGTGTGCCCCGTATCTTGTTGCTCTTTTGCTTATCATTAGGTTCATCCCTTGCCTGCTCTTCAACCCCATCTTTCATAGAGCTGCAGATGAAAAGGGCATAAACTAAGAGTGCATGAGTAGAACATTCTTGCATTTCCGAAGACAAAGAAGGGTGTGGAGATATCTGTCTGTGCATTCCTCGCACCGATGCCACGAGGACATCTTTGGTCTTTAACAATCGACTGAAATGTCACACCCCCACTGCTTGAAGGGAGTGAGGTTACAAACTCCAACACTCTGCGGCATGTAGTCGTTTGGTGATTCAGAACTTTGAGGATTTCTCGAAAGCATCGCATTTTGCCAAAGCTTTTTGCCTTGTACTCATCAGGAAGATTCCCCAAGGTAGAGTGAAATCAACATTTATAATAACTGAGAGGAGAGTGCTCAACTTAACAAAATAGGTGACAGCCATTTCTCAAAGCAATGCCTGGACCGATCACAGGCAAACTGCTTGGCAGTTAACTGTCACCCATCATCAGTTGGGTCATTCTCCATGGTAACACCACCTCTCGAGTCTGCTTCCCAATCAATGATAACTCTCTTGTCATGCAGTGTAAACCCTATTTTCCTGTTTGCATTGTCCCTTTAAGTTCAAATTGAATGTTTTTGACAATATTGTGTTTTTTTTCTCAACAATATTCAAACTCTATGATGCATAATGGCCCGTGGTTCAGTCTGCCTTCTTCAGTACTGTATTGGGAATGTGTGCAAATTCTACTAAATGCTTTCGTTGCAAAATAACATTTGAGTAATATGTCCCAGGTGCATTCAAATAACTGATGCAACCGATTAGCTCATATCAGTCAGTTAAAGTGGATGCAGGGCTTTAAAAGCTTCTGTGGGCTCGTAATTAAAGGAGATGAGATCGCATCTTGTAAGACATGGTTAGCAGAAGTCCTTAACCACAACACAATGTGAAGGGTGAGCAGTGCAGCAATTAATCTTCCAATGTGAACAGAGTGTTGATGTCCATGTTGCCCACAATTAGAAAGGTGGTTGACATATTACTCTCTCTGCCCTTGTGTTGGCATTGAACTTTTCTCTGGCAGTGATCTTCAGCTCTCAGGATGAGGGAGAAGGGACATGCAGGATCAATGCTATTTGCAGTATCTTCTGTCTAACTGATACACACATTTTCGAGGCTTCATTTTCGTGCACTCTTTTCATCCCTGACTAAGGTAGAGAGCTTCATACTGATAAGATATTGGAGGTACGTGAGTAGCAGGCACAATCTGAACACCATGTTTCACTGCTCTGAGTTCCACGTCATGCTGAATCCCATTCAGAAATAACACCATTACCCTCACCCAAAACATCACGCTGCTCTTTCCAGCCCTTTTCTCAATTCCCCCTTAAATGGGGACTTTTTTGACTCCTCCACTTGATTTCTAGTTTTCCAAAGCACTGTAGAACTTCAAACAAGGAATGGGGTTTGCCATGGTAGCTCAGTGGTTAGCACTGCTGCCTCACAGACTCAGGTTCAATTCCATCCGCGGGTGACTGTGTGGAGTTTGCACATTCTCTCCTGGTGCTCCTGTTTCCTCCCACAGTCCAAAGATGTGCAGGTTAGGGTGAAGTGGCCATGCTAAGTTGTCCATTGTGCCCATAGATGTATAAGCTAGGTGGATTAACCATGGGAAATGCAGAAGTTATTAGGGAGGTGGGGTGGTCTTCTCAGGGTCGGCGTGGACTTGATCGGCCAAATGGCCTGCTGCCACACTGAGGATTCTATAGGTAGGCCAGTCTGCTTAGTCTTTGAAATGGTTTAATCATGTTGCTCCCTGCTGCACCTATCTTTTAGATATTCCAAATTGCTGGAAGATTGGTGAATGTGCAGGTTTCCACTGGATAACGTAAGGGTTGTGCTCACCTAACGGCAGTGTGATGTGTGCAGCAAACGATTCTGAGTCACATAAAATTCAGAAAAAGAAGTGTTGGAGAAACTCAGCAGGTCTGGCAGCATCTTTGAGAGTGAAACAGAGCTTAAGTTTCAAGTCTGTTATAACCGCTCTCGAGAACCCATTTCTATTTCTCTCTCGACAGAGCTGGAGGCGATGGCCTCATGATGATATTATTCCAGAGACCCAGGTAATGTTCTGTGGAATCGGGCTCGAATCCTGAATTCAAATCTGGTTGGTTCTTAACAGCCCTCTGGGCAATTAAGGAAGGGCAATAAATACTGGCTTAGTCAGTGACACCCATATCCCATGAATGAGCAAAACAAAATGTAGACCAGCTGAGTTTCCCCAGCACTTTCAGTACTTTTACTTCAAATCGCTAGCGTCCACTGACCGTTGCTTTTATCTGAGTCTTTTGGAGAAACAGAGGAACAAGGGAAGCAAAAACTACATGGTATTATCGCTGAACTGTTAATCCAGACACCCAGGTAATGTTCTGGGAATCCAGGTTTGAATCCTGCCACAACAGGTGGTGGAATTTGAATTCAATAAAAATCTGGAATTAAGAGTCTAATGATGACCGTGACTCTGTGAAGTTGATTGTTGGAAAAACCCATCTAGTCACTAATGTCTTTGTGAGAAGGATAATGCCATCCTTACCTGGTCTGGCCGACATGTGACTCCAGACCCACAGCAATGTGGTTGACTCTTAACTGCCCTCTGGGCAATTAGGGGTGGGCAATAAATGTTGGCTGAACTAGAGTTGCCCACATCTTATGAATTAATAAAGAGTGGTCCCACATTTGGAAGCAAATGGTCAAAAGGGAACATTTACTTCATCCATTTACCCATTAAATTTTGTGCCCAATCTTAGAATTTGGCTTGCGAACTGGTCTAAATCTTTTCAAAATTAGCATCTTGATGGACACCCATTTTATCATCACCACACGATTGAAGAGTAAACTTAGCACTCAGAGGCTCTGTGTTTGCTTTGAAAGTCTGCAATAAATCGTCACTTTTCCTACTTAATTCATACAAGGGCCATTACAGCTGTGTTTGAGCTTGAGGGATGGTTCCATCATCAGGGAGGCCAGTCCACAAGACAGACAATGAAAACTGACAGTTTCGTGCCACAGTTAAAATTGAAACCTGTGCAGAAACGTTCTCAACAAATAATGAGACAAACCGAATTCAAACATCTCAGGAAATAACCCTGAGTTGTAAGCCACTGAAGTTTAACAATTCCTCAATCAATGTAGCCAAGACTGCAGCCTCAAGGCAAGCACTCTGCCTGTTGGTGATAGTTCAGACCCTGGCACTCTCTCCTTCAGACCACAGGTTCATTTCCACTCAGAAAGATTCCCCTCATACATTTACTTCTGACTGCTCCAAAAATCAGTAAATTTCCAATTGAAAGACGTTCTATTTAGACTATCCATCAGCACACTCAAACTCATAAAAGCCATGCACAAGAAGGTAATCAGGGGAAACCGAACAATTCACAGGAAGAAAGCACCATATTGATTGTAGGATTTTATGTGTTGGTTTATACTATAAATTCGAACTGCAAACATAAGGTGATTGATGGCTCCTTGGGCACCGCTCAAGCTTAAAGCAAACTATGCGCAGGTTGCCTGAAGGTCACATAGCTATAACAAACAAATGGATTTTCTCCTTTCAGTATATTTCCTTGATGGGCAGTTCAATAAGTCTTTTCAGAAAATAGCCAATTTAATGAGTTTAACTCGTGTGCCTTTATCTAAATTATGACAGTAAAATAAAATAAAGAGAAAAAAGCGAAGAGGCGAATTTACCAAATCTTACAAATCAATATAGCGGAAGACAAGGGTGGATCAGAGTGAGATTTCTTCACAAGCTGAACCAATGAACAATGCTGGATAAATTCACAAGGGGAGTTTTTGTATGAAATTAACACCTGCGTGGATTGTATGTTAAGGAGCAGTGTTGTTATGGATTATTGGATGCAAACGATTATATGCAAAGCTAAGTATGCTGATTGAAAATGAATACCGAGTGGTGTGGAGAGGCTGGAGGTATGGAGTGGAGCATGGACAGTTGCTGGACTGGGGTCTAGCGCGGGAGGGGTCAGCAGCTTGTGAGGCCAGTCAGACCACATGTGGAAGCCCCTGCACTAACCTACTGCAATTTAATGTTTATCTGACTGTAATGTTTGCCTTGTTAACTATGTCTTATTTCTAACTTATACTATGAATCACTGAAAGGTAATGCAATTTCTTTTCATCTTTATTGCTCTTTTGTATCTAAGATTTGTACCTAAGATGGCGCCATGAGAGGTGTCATTACAAATTGAGTACACGTGACAATAAACCTAATTCTAATTCTATTCCTCTTCTGCACCTTGATTCAGATATTAGCACCTTTGGTTGGCTAAGGGATACCTAATGTGGAACATGGGACAGGATACTCTGATGACCATCACTTTATCTCAGTGATGCTGACCATGAAATATAGCACCATTGTTGTTACAAACCACCTGATTCACTAATCTCCTTAAAGGAAAGAAATCTGCTGTCCTTACCCACTCTAACCAACACTGAAAGCCACACTAATTGTAGTTGGCTCTTAATTAGCCTCTGAAATGGCCTAACAAGCCACTCAGTTCAACCGCGATTAGGAACGGCCAACTGATGATGACCTTACCAGCAATGGTCACATCCCATGGAAGATTAAGGAGAAAAGGCCTTTGGTGTTAGGAGAGTTACGAAGATGTTTGCCCCTTGATCTTTCTAGCTTGTCGAAAATAGCTGAGAATCTTTCTGAAAACCTAAGCAACATGTTTCACTTCTGATTGAGATGTTGCCTCAATTTCAGTCAAAAACTGTATATCCTTGATGGGCAGTTTGCTAAGTCTTGTCAGAAAATAGCCAATTTAATGAGTCTAACTTGCATGCTTTTATCTAAATTATGGCAATGAAATAAATTAAAGAAAAAAAAATCGAAAAGTTGACTTTTAGCAAATCCTACAAATCAATACAGCAGAAGACAAGGCTGGGTGAAATAATTTCTGTGAGAAACTACTGAGTGACACCTATATTTCTACCCAAGATAATTGGTGTCCCTTGCTCTAAATCACAGTTTAAAATCATTGATTCATACTGATATATACTGCAGAACAACACAGCTATATGATCCTCATACTGTGAAGAGAGTTGCCAACTCTTTGAATGGCTTTGGCGTCTTCAGCAATTGAAGATTAATTTTCCGTATGCTGCTGCAAGCAAAGATCCTTGGTGCATGACTAGATTAGAGTAGATTCCCTACAGTGTGGAAACAGGCCCTTCAGCCCAACAAGTCCATACCTACCCTCCGAAGAGCAACCCCACCCAGACCCATTCCCCTACATTTACCCCTGACTAATGCACCTAATACTACAGGCAATTTAGAATGGCCAATTCACCTGACCTGCACACCTGTGGACTGTGGGAGGAAACCAGAGCACCTGGAGGAAGCCCACACAAATACGGGGAGAATGTGCAAACTCCACGGAGACAGTCACCCAAGGTGGGAATTGAACCCAGGTCCCTGGCGCTGTGAGGCAGCAGTGCTAACCACTGAGCCACTGTGCCGTCTGCATTATAAAGAGTATGTTTCTTACTTTATTTTCTTTGAAGACTTTCATTTACTAATTGCAGAAAAATTGCCAAAGACCTTCAGAAGAAAAATCATGAAGGGCATGGATACGATAAACAGACAAGGTCTTTTCCCTGGGGTGGGGGAGTCCAAAGCTCGAGGACATAGGTTTAAGGTGAGAGGGGAAAGATTTAAAAGGGACCTGAGGGACAATGTTTTCATGTAGAGGGTGGTGCGTGTATGGAATGAGCGGCCAAAGGAAGTGGTGGAGGCTGGTACAATTACGACACTTAAAAGGCATCTGTATGATGAATAGGAAGGGTTTAGAGGGATGTGGGCCAAATGCTGACAAATGGGACTAGATTAATTTAGAATATCTGGTCAGTATGGACGAGTTGGACCGAAGTGTCTGTTTCCATGCTCTACGACTTTAAGAATATTCAAGATTAATTCAGTTGGGCAGGAAGGTGTCTGCACTAATTGATTCGGGGTTGGCAGGAGCATAGTGGATGACCAATCTGCAGATTTTCAAATGGTGGGGTGGTGCAAAGTGGCAGGGCAACTGATGAAACCTCCAGTAAGTCAACCAAGCAAGACGTGGCAACCCAAACTCTACCCTGGGACAGCAGACTTTGTAGGCATTCCAGATGAATTCCTCCCAAAACAGCTGCAGCCTCTGCTTGGGCTTTTCTTCTGACCAGCCTCATTTATTGCTTAAATATTTACCAACTGCATTCTTAAGGAATTCACTCCGAACATTGGTCTTTCTATGCCTGAGTTTAGTGTGGATATCTTGCTGCAATTGTCTTGACCTTAGTGAGACGCAGCTGAAATATTACATGCCTTGTCTGAGGAAGAATGTCCTAGCGATGGAGAGAGTGCAACAAATGTTTATCAGACTGATTCCTGGGATGGCTGGGCTGACATACGAACAGAGATGGGATCGGTTAGGCCTATACTTACCGAGGTTTAAAAGGAAGATGTGGGAAACTCACAAAATTCTAACAGGAGAAATGCAGGAAGGATGCTCCAAGGACTGGAGAGCCCAGAACCAAGGGTTACAATTTAAAACTGAGAGGAGGAGATATGTCTTTACCCAGGGAGTGGTGAGCCTCTGGAATTCTCTGCCACAAAAAGAGGTCAAGGCGAAACAATTGAATGCTTTCAAGAAGGAGTTAGATATTGTTCTGAGGGTGAAAGGGATCAAAGGGTGTAGGGAGAAGGCAGAACAACGGTTGGATGATCAGCCATGATCATACTGAATAATGATGCAGGCTTGAAGGGTCGAATAGCCTACTCCTGTACCTAGTTTCTGTGTATCTGCCTCCAGCCCTCTAAGTAGGTGCTATCCCCAATTGGATTAATGCACTGAGCAATGTTTAACCGAGTCAGCATGGTTTTCAGGAGAGCTACATTGTGATTCATTGGCAATATTGCAGTGTCTATTTTTTTTCCTGGCTGACTGCTCACTTATATAGTTATTGCCATCTAAGAGCCAGCGACAAGCAAATCTTCGCACAAAAATAAACAAAAACAGCGTTAAAAAAGTATAATCTAAGAGTTAGATCACTAAGAACGAGTGCAGAAAATTCTCTGGGAATCTTCAACACAGATGTAATCTCAAAGATCCTAGTAGGGAGAGAATTTTGTAATATGTAAAACTCAATCTCTCAGGCTGAGAGAGAATTTTGTTAATCTTTTTGAACTTGCAGGGAAGGTTTAATAGCTTAGAAAGGAATTATTTCATAGAATCCCTACAGTGTGGAAGCAGACCATTCAGCCCATCAAGTCCACACCAACCCTCCAAAGGGAATCCACCCAGACTCTATAACCTTGTATTTTGCATAACCTAACCTGCACATCTTTGGAGCGTGGAAGGAAACCCCCGCAGACATAGAGAGAATGAGCAAAGTCCACACAGACAGTCACCCGAGGCTGGAATCGGAGCCGGGTCCCTGGTACTGTGAGGCAGCAGTACTGTGAGACAGCCACCATGTATTACTCGTAAAGGAAAAGAAGATAATTGATTCAGAGGCCCTATGCATAAATCAATAAAAGGTAAATTTCAATCAGGTATCAAAGGAAATCTATTCCTGGAAAGAGTGTAAAATGATGTCAACAACCTGCATTTTGATTGCTCCTTTACTGCAGTAAAATTACCCAGGGGTAATTACACAGGAGTGCCATGGAGGAAATTTTGACACCAAGAAATGTCGGGCTTGGTCAAAGATGTAGATATCAAGGACAGGCTTAAAGGTGGTAACAGAAGAGGAGATTTGGAAATATGTAGCGAGGAAATTCCAGTGTTTAGAGGCTGCAGACTGCAAAGGAAATTGCAGCCAGAAATGGTGAAGCCACTAAAATCTCAGAGGTCAGAGTTGGCAGAGTGCAAAGATTAAGGGCAGGTGTAATGGAAACCTACAAAGCCAGGCTAATGCATTACTGTCATGGTTTCAAACCCCACCAGAGAGATTGTGAAATTTGAATTCAGTAAAAATCCAGCCTCATGGCGTTTACCTGGTCAGTGCTCTTTAGGGAAGAAAATCTGCCATCCTTACCTGGCCTGGCTTATATGTGAAATCCACGGTAAAAAATAAAATTCAATCAGATATCACAGCAATATCATTGATTCTTAATTGGCCCCTGGCCCAGCCAGCAACAACCCCACATCCTTCAAATGAATAAAACAAAAATTGTCAGGCTGGAGGACATTACAAAGATTTCCACATTTCATGTAAAAACACAATGCACCAAGCACAATGTCAAATGAACTGTGATGAATACTTAACCCTTCAGATTCACCCATCACCCTTCCTCAATCAATTTTGTTACTTACCCTTCTTTGCAGAAAACATTGACAAGGTAGAATTCTGTGGATGCATCTTGTTTTGTCTAACCAGATATTCAACACATGTCAAACTCATCGCCCACTTTGATAGTCCCCACATTGCAACACTGAGTTCAAACAAATTCGCTGACATAAGAAAGACTAGCATTTCATGACCTCAGGATGTCTCAATGTGATACAGACAGTGAAGCTCTTCTGAAGCACACTCACTGTCGAAGTGAAGAAAACTTTACAAGGCACCGTGCACGCTGTGAGCTCCCAACAAAGCAACAACATGATTAACGAGCAGATAATCTGTTTTTTTTTTAAACTGACGTTGATTGAGGTGTTAATGTTGACCAACATGTTCAGAGACAGCCTTTTCCTCTGGGAATGACATTGCGTTTCATCTGATGAGCTTTAACAGCCTGCGTGATTTCACCTCAGCCTTATTCACCTTAAAATTCAAGCTATTTATCAAAAGAAAACATCCTGGATTCACCAGATCATCCTGGTTACCCCATTCTAACCATTCATCACTCACGGCAAACTCGTACCTCCGGATAGCTATCCTCAATTTGTCCTTGAGAATCCTCAAACCATGTCCTCCAGTCTGCATTCTAATGGCTTTTGATTTGATTTGATTTATTTATTGTCACGTGTACCTCAGTACAGTGAAAAGCTTTATTTGTCAGCAGTACAGGCAGATCATCATAAGCAAGGACATACAGATGTTAGGGTGAAAACAAAAGTTGGACAGAGTAAGTCATACAGGTTACACTGCATAGGACATGTGCTAGACAAGATCAACATTGATCTAACTTGGGCATGGCTCATGAGATGATATGGGTTTTTCATACACAGGTCTATTGCTGGACTTTCATCAACATAGAGCACAAGTCAACGTTCTCATGCTCTGACTGCGTTGGATTACCATCCCTGTTAGGACAATGGCAGCAGAGTTATCTCTGCTTACCAGAATCAAAGATTGGAAATTGGCCAATCTTGTTTTGCTACCAGAGATTTAATAACTTCTTGCCTCAGCCCCTCTCATCTTTCGTTATCAAGGCGACGTGAACAATTTCCTATTTCACCAGAAGTAGATTACCAGAATTTGGATTGTGTACCTGTTGGAGACACTTGCTGCATTAATCACATTTTCTGCATGTAGTGATTTTTCACCACATAGTTCAAACCTGCACACTCAACTGTCTCCTTGCAAATCGACCATCATCTCCCTTACACTTCCTTATTTTATAACAGAGCCACCTCAAGTCAGTACAGCGGGGCTGATTGATGGATGCTCCAATCGCTAATAAATCTCCTGGCCCTTCATCGCCTGTCACCAGCGCTGGATTTAGTTAAGTGAGGATGTGCAAAACACCAGATGCTAATGCAGCCAATAAAACATACCTCCTATTTTGTCTCTTTTGAAAACCATCATCAATGCTCAGTGATTTAAAACATGTATAATCTCCCGACAACTGGAGCGAAATAAACTGAAAGGGGAAATAGGCACAGCACATTCGGTGAGAACTCAGGAGGACTTCTTTATGCCTTAGTTTGGCAGCTCCCCATTGGCTTGTATGACCTTGCCTGGATGATTTGGCCAGTCACAGGCCACAGCTTTGCATCCAGTCTGTGCTGTATTGGTTACCTTAGCCAACAAGTTGCCTTAGTTTGAAGCTCCCAATTGGCTTGTATGACCTTGCCTGGATGATTTGGCCAGTCACAGGCCACAGCTTTGCATCCAGTCTGTGCTGTATTGGTTACCTCAGCCAACAAGTTGCAAGGGGCAATAGAGGGGCTCACTGCAATTAGTAAACCATTCATGCACTCTTTACTGCTGCTCACCAGTCTCTGGAAGAAAGTAAGCACTTTTGGATGTACAGGTAGTGGATGGGTTCCATTCTGCAGTCCACTTGATTTGATTTGAATTATTATTGTCACATGTACCTCAGCACAGTGAAAAGTTTTGTTTTGTGTGCAGAACAGGCAGATCATACCGTACAAAGTGCATTGGAGTGATAGAACAAAGCAAGGAATACAATGTTACGGCTGCAAAGAAGGTGCACAGAGATCAACATTAAATTTAAAATTTGAGTGGCTTATTCAGAAGTCTAATAAGTCTAATAAGCTATTCTTGAATTTATTTGTATGTGTTTTCAAACTTTTGTACCTTCTGCCTGATGGAAGAGGGTGGAAGAGAGTATAACCGGGGTCATAGAGTCAGAGAGATGTACAGCATGGAAACAGACCTTTCAGTCCAACTTGTCCATGCCGACCAGATATCCCAACCAATCTAGTCCCACCTGCCAGCACCTGGCTCATATCCCTCCAAACCCTTCCTACTCATATACCCATCCAAATGCCTTTTAAATGTTGCAATTGTACCACCCTCCACCACATCCTCTGGCAGCTCATTCCACACACGCACCACCCTCTGTGTGAAAAAGTTGCCCCTTAGATCTCTTTTATATCTTTCTCCTCTCAACCTAAACATATGCCCTCTAGCTCTGGACTCCCCAACCCCAGGGAAAATACTTTGTCTACTTATCCTATCCATGCCCCTCATCATTTTTTAAACCTCGATAAGGTCACTCCTCAGCCTCCGATGCTCCAGGGAAAACAGCTCCAGCCTGTTCAGCCTCTCGCTATAGCTCAAATCCTCCAACCCTAGCAACATCCTTCTAAATCTTTTCTGAACCCTTTCAAGTTTTACAACATCTTTCCAATAGGAAGGAGACCAGAATTGCATGCAATATTCCAACAGTGGCCTAACCAATGTCCTGTATAGCTGTAACATGACCTCCCAACTCCTGTACTCAATGAGTTTTGAGAAGATTTGTAGTTCAGGTTGAGGCTTTGTATGTAGGTTTGCTCGCTGAGCTGAAAGGTTCATTTCCAGACGTTTCGTTACCTTATTAGGTAACATCTTTAGTGGACCTCAGGCAAAGCAATGCTCAATACTCTGTCCAAGAAAAGAAAGCAAACCAAACACCTTCTTCACTATCCTATCTACCTGTGATTCCATTTTCAAGGAGCTATGAACCTGCACTCCAAGCTCTCTTTGTATAGCAACACTTCCTAGGACCTTACCATTAAGTGTATAAGGAGAAAGTGAGGTCTGCAGATGCTGGAGATCAAAGTTGAAACTTTATTGCTGGAACAGCACAGCAGGCCAGGCAGCACCCAGGGAACAGGAGATTCGACGTTTCGGGCACAGGCCCTTCACAATTGTAAGGTTCTGGGGAATTTCGCTGAACAAAGGGACCTTGGAGTGCAGGTTCATAGTTCCATGAAAGTGGAGTTTCAGGTAGATAGGATAGTGAAGCCTTCATTTAGTAGGTTTTCCTTCAGACCATTGAATATAGGAGGTCATGTTGCGGCTGTACAGGACATTGGTTAGGCCACTTTTGGAAAGTGGGAGGGGGAGTTGAAATGCTGTGCCACAGGTTGGTTGGGTTGGTTCGTCCGGGTGGCCCATTAAGTGTATAAGTCCTGCTAAGATTTGCTTTCCCAAAATGCAGCATCTCGCATTTATCTGGATTAAACTCCATCTGCCACTTCTCAGCCCATTGGCCTATCTGATCAAGGTCCTATTGTAATCTGAGGTAACCCTCTTCACTGTCCACTACGCCTCCAATTTTGGTGTCATCTGCAAACTTACTAACTGAACCTCTTATAGGGCTAGGAGGGGTCTTTAATTATATTGGTTGTTTCCTGAGGCAGTGGGAAGTACAGATGGAGTCAATGGATAGAAGGCTGATTTGTGTGATGGACTGGGCTATGTTCACAACTCTCTGTAGTTTCTTGAAGTCTTGGGAAGAGCAGTTACCAAATAAGATTATGATGCATCTAGATAGGATGCTTTTTATGATGTATCTATTTGCAAGTTGATTTGTTCGCAGTCAGAACGTAATGCAGGACAATGTAAAGCAGCTGTTTGTAAGGACAGGAAATGTTCATACATCGGTCCGTAACATGACATTTCTGTGTGAGATTGCGTTTGTAAATCAAGAACACTCTATACAGTGAGGACTGGATCATGTTCGGGTGCTGCCAAGCGTACTTCAACATAGAGTATTCCCAGGGAGCAGAGACCACCAACCACCCCACTGCATTCTCAACGAGTGGCCTCTTAAACATGTTCAGTAAGGGGTACTCAGTATCTAAATGGTAACACATTCCAAAACAGGTGGAGGATCCAAAACTTGCACAGGAACATTAATGAAAGAGAAAAACACCAATCAGCTCTGACTTGAATGTCTCCACTGAAATAAAGACACTAAGAAGATCAACACCAACTCAGTTCAATTCCTAGGATTTTTAAGATTTACAACTAATTTAAGATTTAAAATTGAATTTACAACTTAATAAAAATGTAAGACCAAGATTACATCCAGTCTCAGTTCCAATGCAAGTTCCCTTACAGAATGGCTATGAGGTAAACAGGAATGTCCCACTGGAAAAAGGTCCCCACTCCGAGATTGGGCGTTGAGTTGAAATGGAGATGAATCAAAAGGTAGGTAATGACATTGAGGCAGAAGATCAAAATCCTGGAATTCCCTCCCTAAGGGCAATGTGGGTCAATCCACAGCAGATGGACTGCAGCAGTTCATGAAAGTAGCTCATCCCCACCTCCTGAAGGGCAACTAGGGACGGGTAGTAAATGCTCGCACAGCCAGAGTCATTCAAAGTCCACAAGTGAAACAAAAAAAGATCAATATTAAAACAAAAACAATTGTAAAAATCACAGAATCCATCTTAATCCTACGTGTAATGTTTATTCACCATGACAATGCAGTGTTTGCCAGGTCAAATTTGTAATCAGAGAAGGTAGTATATCTACAGATAGTAAATCTATTCTTCCAACTCTTCCAGACAAAGGTACAAGTTTAAACATTAACATGAATTTTCACACTGATGTGATTTAGGTTGCATTCCCAAAGCCTTTTGCCCATGGTGGCTCAGTGGTTAGCATGGCTGCCTCACAGTGTCAGGAATCCGGGTTCTATTCCATCCTCGGGTGATTGTTCATGTGGAGTTTGCATGTTCTCCTTGTGTCTGCATGGGTTTGCTCTCACAATCCAAAGATGTGCAGGTTGGGGGACTGGTCATGCTAAATTGTCCCACTGTGTCCAGGAATATGCAGGTTAGGTTGACTAGCCATTGGATATGGGGATAGGGGGGTCTGGGTGAGATGCTTTTCAGAGGGTCAGCATGACTCAATGGGCTGAATGGCCTGCTTCTATACCGTAGGGATACTATCTCTTCGGTGGGCCATCCTTGCCAAAGGTTGAACACCCTCTCATCCACGAACAGACTTGATGACCAGGGAAAGGTTAGAGCGATGGTCATGAAAAGACAACCATCATTTTCTCCAGCACACATGGCCAGTTAATTAATTTCAGAGCTTAAAAATGTGTTGCTGGAAAAGCGCAGCAGGTCAGGCAGCATCAAAGGAGAAGGAGAATCGACATTTAGGGCTTATGCCCGAAACATCAATTCTCTTTCTCCTTTGATGCTACCTGACCTGCTACGCTTTTCCAGCAACACATTTTTAAGCTTCGATCCCCAGCATCTGCAGTCCTCACTTTCTCCTAATTAATTTCAGAGACAGCTTAACCACCTCATGGACGCACAACCTTCACAAGATAATGGCCTTAAAAAAATAGTTTTAAATAATTCAAAACAAAATAAAGGTTGTACAAGATAGGTTCCCTTGTTTGCAAAAAGCTACGTAGCCAATTTTCGCATCTCATGTACTAACTTCTGCAGAACACTGTGAAATATTTGTCCCATAAAAGAGATCAAATTTTAATAAGTTTGGCATTTTATTTGCACGCATTGAGATGGCTCAACAAATGTATGTTATCAAGACTGGAGGGAAGAAATCCAAGGAGCTTCATTGTGGCAGGATTTTCTTTTTCCGAAAGGCAGCAATAACTGAGCTCCCTCTTTCCTGCAGCATGTCTCATAGCCAGAAACATTTCCAAGTGTTTATATGAATAGCACCTGAGATTGGGTTACATGGAATTCAAATCATGTTGTCACCTGTAGGAGCAGTGCTTTTTTTGAGTAGTTTATAATGTCTTTCAAACCCTTAAGCATGTAATGGACTCAAACACACTTCCCAACACATTTATGTTTTCTTTTTCTGTTGTTGCCAAGGAGCGAAAACCATAAAGTACCATTTCTTACTCTCAGTCAGACATTTTTCTCCCTTCTCATTCTGCTGGTGGAGTTTGCAGAAACTGAAGGATGTTCATATTCTTAGGCCTTGTGGATATACTCCAGAGGTACAACTGGATGCTCCCTCCCTCCCTCCACCCAAAAGCGTCCAGCGGTGGGTTTACAGCCTCGGGTACTTGAAACAGATCTCCTCTCATCCTGAGCAGGGCCTTCTCACCACTGTCCTGCCCTGACAGAATCTGCCTGACATCCTCACAGGGGGAAGGCGGAGTTGCGTGCTCTTGCTAAACTTCAGATCCTCAAGTGGTCCAATAACATCCGCTTGCTACCCCAGCTTCAACTCAGTGGCCAGTGGGAAGGGTTCAGAGTCAGGTGAGGACCTCCCAGGTAGGCTGATTGGGGGGGGGGGGGGGGGATGGTTTGGGGCACAGTTGTTCAGAACAGGGGCGGGAACGGGGTCTGCGTCAGGGGCCACCTTTGAAGGTCAGTCACCCTCTCCCCCAAGGATTTCAGTCCTGGATTCTGTATCACCAGTTGCCCTTCAAATCACAATACCCACACTCCTGGCATTTCCCCCCACCACATCCCCCTATCCAAATGACCCTCATCTCCCATCCCAGCCATGGCACACTCGTCCCCCACCACAGCTGGTGGCGCCAACCTGCTCTTATGGACCAGACCAAACTGCCTCGAAATATTTTAAGAAGGTGAGCCTGACCCGAACATTTTCTTATTTAAAGGCAAATATAAAGTGTTGCATTGCAGCTGCAACTTGATTGGTCAAACTACTTGACATTAAGCAAAACACCATTTATTCATACACTATAGTTAAAATATGACAAAAGAAAAAATAAAGAAATGAATTGGCTTAGCTGTGACTCTATTGCAAAACACAACGCAATAATAGATTCAGTAATTATTTCTAATTAACTGCTCCAATATAGTAACATCCCATAAGCACACACTTGGAAAAAGGCAAATTCAGAAAGCAGATTGTCTCACATGCAACTCCAGCAGGTAAAAAAAAAATCAAGGGAAAACTCGGAGAGAGTGCAGCGGAGAGAGATGTACTGCTGTAATCGACCAGCGACAACTGCTACTGAGAAACTAACAAACTAAAAACAAAAACAGAAATTGCTGGAAAAGCTCAGCAGGTCTGGCAGCATCTGCGGAGAGAAATCAGCGTTGACACTGTGGGTCCGGTGATGCTTCCAATAGAAGGCTGCTGCCCAGGCCCCTCACCAGGAATCATCAGTTATCACAACCCTGATGAGGGGCTGTTGCCTGAAATGTCGACTCTCCTGCTCCTCGGATACTGCCTGACCTGCTGTGCTTTTCCAGCACCACACTTTACGACTCTGATTCTCCAGCATCTGCAGTCCTCACTTTCTCCTAGTTGCTTCTATTGATCCAACTTCAAAAAAATACCAAGGCCTCACAAGCTGTTTACTTGACTGGCTTTCCAAATTGACAGCTTGGTAGCCCTGCCTGAAAACCTCTCTTTAAAAAAAGGACAATGTAACCTCTTAAAGCCATAGTATTATCACACTGCTTCCCGGCTTCAGCACTTTGACTCTGGAGCGGCTTGCAGTCTCAGAAGTGGCCACCAGTCTTGGTGGCGCTGCTGAGATTATAGATTGGCAGGATCTGCCATCCTGAGATGAAATGTCCTCCCCTCTGACAGGAGTCTTGCCTCCCGCCTGAAAGCTCTGCTTGCATTCCCGTTTCAGCTACCAGCTGGCACAGGCGAGAAAGGAAAGCCCACCATCAGAAAATATCTGCTCAAGTGTCGGTCCAGTCAATAAGCATCGTCAGGCATGTAAAAGGAGGGAGGTGCCGTATCAATAAAAGTGAAATATGGCAGATGGTGGGCATCTGAAACACAGAGAATGTTGGAGAAACTCAGCAGGTATGGGGGATCCTGCAGAGAGAGAAACAGAGCTCCCGTTTGGGGGTTTAGATTCCTAACAGCATGGAAATAGGCCCCTCAGCTCAACAAGTCCACACCGACTCTCTGGAGAATAACCCACCCAGACCCATTTCCCTCTGACTAATGCACCTAACGCTATGGGCAATTTAGAATGACCAATTCATCTGACCTGCATATCTTTGGGCTGTGGGAGGAAACCAGAGCACCCAGATGAAAACCCACGTAGACATGGGGAGAATGTGCAAACTCTACACAGACAGTCACCCAAGGCTGGAATTGAACCTGGGACCCTGGTGCTGAGAGGCAGCAGTGCTTACCACCGAGCACCATGCCACCCAGAAAGCAACGAAGCTTGAGGGATGACCGTGTACAGGGGTTCTATAAAATAATGAGGGGCATAGATATGGTGAATAGCCAACATCTTATTTTGCAGGGTTAGGGGAGTCCAAAACTACAGGGTGTAGGTTTAAGATGAGAGGGGAAAGATTTAAAAGGGACCTGAAGGGCAACGTTTTCATGCAGACGGTGGTCCGTGAATGTAATGAGCTGCCAGAGGAAGTGGCGGAGGTTGGTACAATTACAAAATTTAGAAGGCATCTGGATGGGTATATGAATAGGAAGGGTTTAGAGGGATATGGGTCAAATGCTGGTAAGTGGAACTAGATTAATTTAGGATATCTGGTTGGCATGGACAAGTTGGACAGAAGGGTCTATTGTTGAAATGTACAATGCTATGACTCTACAATACTGTACAAGAATCTCACGAGTCTCAAAGCATTACTGCTGTTTTTCTCTGTCTCCCCAGATGCTGCCAGACCTGCTGAGTTTCTCCAGCGTTCTCTGTGTTATGTACAGCATGAAAGCCATATCCGACCATGGGACAAGCTGTCTACACACTCAAAGACTTCAATTTTAAATGGTATGGCAAACCTCCGGGCTCAATTGCCTATGGCTGTTCCTTGCATTTTGTGTTCAGACTGAAAACAAATTATCATCAAGTTGCATTTACTTTTTTTCCCAATGACCATAAAGCTGTGCTTTCCAGGTTCTTAATCCTTCTACCAGTGGGAACAGTTTCTCCCTGTCTACTGTATAGGCAAATGTTATGGGGTCATGGGTTCAAATCCCTCAATGTATTTGAATTGAATAAAAATCTAACCTAATTTGAAACCGAGGTGAGGAGGAATTATGTTCCTCAAAGGGTTGTGAATCTGTGGAATTCACTGTCCCAAAGTGTGGTGCTGGTTGGGAGTCTGAGAAAACTGACTTGAAGGGGGTAAACTGAGTTAACGGATCTTTAATAAGTGAATGGTTATGGAGAGTGGACAGGAAAGTGGGCTTGAGAGTGAGGTGAGATCAGCCACCCTATTAAAAAACAGAGCAGTCTCACGATTGGGATGGGCTGATGGCGAATTGCTGACTCCTGTTCTTAATGGTAACCATGTAATTGGCATAAAAACTCAGCTAGTTCACTCATCTCCTTCAGGGAAGAAAATCTGCTCTCCCGACCTGGTCTGGCCTACATGTAACTCTAGATCTAAAATAATGGTTTTGACTTGTAACTGCCCACTAGACAGTTAGGGATGGGCTTAGACATGAACACATTTGTTGAAAATGGCGAGATTCTTATCAGACTGGAATTGACCACTGTGGTTCAGAAACAGCAGTGCCACCCACTGAGCTACAGTCTGTACATAATAGGGTCCTCATGTGGTCCACAAACACACTGGTCCTGATAACACCTTTTCATGTTCTGCCACGTTATGGTGCTATATAAATTGGGGTTACAGTTGCTGTGTAGACTGGCTCCTGATTCTCAAAAAGTCAATTCAGGACCTGGTATTTTGCATCCTTCATCTGAAGAAGCTGTCTTCAGCAACACCCCTCACCCCACCAGGATCATAACTCATGCTGACATGTAATTCAGCTGACTGAAGCAATGCATCAGCTCAGTTTCCTTTGCAAACCAGAGAAAAAGAGAATGATGGACAGAGACAGACAGACAGGAAAAAAGGAGAGAGAGTGTAAGAGACGGAGAGAGACAGAGAGTGAGGGGTGAGACAGAGAGAGACACAGAAAAACAGAGAGAGAGAGAAGAGAGTAAATGTGAGAGACAGAGAGAGGCACAGAGTGAGGGGTGAGACCATGAGAAACTTAGAGAGACAGAGAGAAAAAAGAGACACAGAGAGTGAGGGGTGAGACAGAGAGAGACATATAGAGAAAGAGAGAGAAAATGAGAGGCAGAGAGAGTAAGGAGAGAGAGGAGAGACAGAGACAGAGAAAAGAGAAAGAGAAAGTGTGAGACAGAGAGAGAGAGAGCGAGAGACAGATAAAGTGAGGAGACAGAGAGAGGGAGACTGAGGGTGGAAAGAGAGAAAGTAAGAGAGAACAAGTGGTTGTTTTTAACTGGTGTGGGCATGATGAGGAGAAGGGCCTTTTTTTTGTGCTGTAGATCTCTATTACCCTGTTGAAGGGTTGAATACCATTGGTGAGCATGGAGAGAATTATGCCTCATGGTACTCAAAGTAAACCGTTGCTGCCAGCCAGGTTGAAGTCAACCAAACAAATGGAAGCCGGACAAGTCAACTGTGATGGTATTGAGGGAGGTCTTGGTTCTTGAACTTCAGAACCAGGACTGACTAAAGCTACTCTTGGTTTTACATGAGAAGGCAGCAAACTCTATGGTCAATCAGCCAACCTGACACTTTGAGAAGTTTTTGAGACCATGAAAGATGCTCCATAGTGAGCTCCACAAATTCTCACTTCAGGTGACCTGCCACACTATTCCAGAGTCAGCCGGATTGCTGTAGGTCTGGAGTCACACGTAGGACAGGACGACAGATTTCCTTCCTTAAAGGATATTGGTGAACCACATGGGCTTTTACATCAATTGATGATAGCTTCATGGTAAACATCACTGAGATTGGCTTTCATTTTGAGATTTATTAACTGGATTTAAATTCCACCAGCTTTGAACACGTCATCCCAGAGTATTGGGTGTGTTTACAGCACTATCCCAGTGATATTCCCACTGCAGAAATCCATTTTCCAACTTTATCAAACGACACGGAAAGACAAATTTCTGCCACCAATCTCACACCCATACAACACCACTTTCCTCCTACTCTCCCTCATCCTCCCTTCGCTCCCTCCCCCTCTTCCATCCCATCTCCCTTCCAGAATATATTACAAAGTATAAGAACTTGAGACCTGGCCAACAGGAGCAAAATATGCAACACATTTGTGATGGAAACCAAATTTAAACACCAGGGGTAACGTTTCACTGCTTTTAAATCAAATTTCTTGGAAAAGGGAAGTAATTATTTTGCTTAGAGAGAGAAACTCCTTTAGGAATTGTGCACCAACAATTCATTCAACAAATTTCCTGATTTAAGAAATTTCTGAACTCATGGGAGATATTCCCTCCGCGGTCTTACGAGCAAACAGTGATAAATTCAACATCCTTCACCACCTCCTGCCTACTCACAGTTCAAGTGTTGATGAAGTGTCTCTCAGGTTTCCCAATTCCCTCTTTCTTCCCCACTGTGGAATGATGCCTTCAGTCTCCACCCAAAATAGGACCTGCTGTGTGACTTCAGCGACCTGAGTCCAGCTTATCCGAGGCTGAATACAAAATATCTGCCTGACGGCCAGAAATCAAATAACTCATTTCATCAAGGAGGACACATCCTGTTTATTTTAAACGGCTTCCTCACTGATTTCTATAAATTTGTAAATTACAGGTTAAATTGGAAAAACTGCCAAGATCACAGAATTGTTACTGTACCAAAGGAGGCCATTTGGCCCATCCTTCCTGTGTCAACTCCCCAAAGGAGCAACTTAATGAGCAGCTTCCCTACTTTCTCCCAGATAGCCCTGGATATTCTTCCTTTCTTAGGTAATGATCTACCTCCCCTGGAGGAATGTCTTCCCTGCGTTAATCTGTGGAATTCTTTAGGGCTGTTGAAGCTGGGTCCTTAAGTAAGATCAAGACAGACAAATTTTTAAGGGAAGCATGGGTAATAAGGAAAAGGCAGGAAAGTGGAGTTAAGGTCTATCAGATCAGCATGATCTCAATGAATGGGGGAACACACTCAATGAGCTCAACTGCCTACTGCTGTTCCTTGTATTTTGTTTTAGGCATGAAAGCAAAATTATCTTCAAGTTGCATTTACTTCTTTTCCCAATGACCTGAAAGCTGTGCTCTCCACGTGCTTGTTTCTTCTACCAGTGGGAACAGTTTCTCCCTGTCCACTCTACAGAGTGCCCTTTATGACAGAATCATAGGATCGTAGAATTTAACGGTACAGAAGGAGGCCATTCAACCCATCGTGTCTATACCGGCTTCCAGAAGAGCTACCCAGCTCGTCCCATCCTCCAGCCCTCTACCTGTAACCCTGTCAATTCATCAAATATATGTAGATAATGTTGAAGAACTCTATCAAATCGCCCCTCAGCCATCTCTCAAGGGAAACAGTCCCAACTTCTACCTTTTTGTAAACAGTTACAGAAGCATAGAGATGTACAACATGGAAACAGACCCTTTGGTCCAACCGTCCATGCCGACCAGATATCTCAACCCAATCTAGTCCCATTTGCCAGCATTTGGCCCATTTCCCTCTAAACCTTCCTATTCATATACCCATCCAGATGTCTTTTAAATGCTGTAATTGTACCAGTCTCCACCACTTTCTCTGACAGCTTATTCCATACATGCACCACTCTCTGTGTGAAAAAGTTGCCTCTTAGGTCCCTTTTATATCTTACCCCTCTCACCCTAAACTTATGCCCTCTAGTTCTGGACTCCACCACCCCAAGGAAAAGACCTCATCTATTTACCCTATCCATGCCCCTCACGATTTTACAAACTTCTATATGGTCACCCCTTAACCTCTGACACTCCAGGGAAAACAGTCCCAGCCTATTCAACCTCTCCCTATGGCTCAAATCCTTCAACCCTGTCAATATTCTTGTAAATCTTTTCTGAACCATTTCAAATTTCACAACATCCTTCTGATAGGAAGGAGGGCCAGAATTCCACACAATATTCCAAAAGTGGCCTAACCAATGTCCTGTATAGCTTCAACATGATCTCCAACTCCTATACCTAAAGGAAAGCATACCAAACGCCTAAAGGAAAGCATACCAAACACCTTCTTCACTAGTCTATCTACCTACGACTCCACTTTCAAGGAACTATGAAACTGCACTCCAAGGTCTCTTTGTTCAGCGACACTCTCCAGGATCTTATGATTAAGTGCATAATGACCTGCTCTGATTTGCTTTTCCAAAATGCATTCTTTTTTTTTGTCTACCTCAGTGATTTTGATAGATTCCACACCAATAGAAATTTAAAAAAGAATATGTACAAACAATGTTAATACAGGAAGAAAGGAAGATTTTAGATGCAAGGGAGGAGTAGCAATCTGGTGACACCATTGCACAGGATGATTTGTGGACTATACAGAAGCAGCATGTGATGGATGTCAGATCTAGGTTCCACAATCCTGCCATGAATACTGGTGGGCAATTAACCAACTACCAGAACATAGGGGCTTCATAAATATCTCCATCCTCAGCAATGGGGAATTGTGCATATCAGTCCAAAAGATCAAGCTGAAGCATTTGCAACAATCTTCAGCCCGAAGTGTCAAGTGGATGATCCATCTCAGCCTCCTCCAGTGCTCCCCAACATCAGAGGTGCCCGTCTTTAGCCAGTTTGATTCATTCCACGCGATATCAAAGAATGGCTGAAGGCACTGGATTCCACAAAGATTATGGGTCCTGTCAATATCGCAGCATGAGTACTGATGATAGTGCTTCAGAATTTGTTGCATCTCTCGTCAAACTAATCCAGTACAGCCATAACACTGGCATCTATTGGAAAATGTGGAAAGTTGCCCAGGTACATCCTGTACAAAAAGCCGAAAAAATCCAACCAGGCCAATTAATGCCTCATGAGTCTATTCTCAATCATCAGTAAAGTGATGGAAGGTGTCATCATGTGATGCCAATCAAGCAGGCAGCTTTGTCCTGTATGGTATCAAGCTTCTTAGATTTGTTGGAGCTACACCCATCCAGGCAAATAGTGAGTATTCCATCACACTTTTGACTAGATGGTGGACAGGTTTTGGGGCGTCAGAAGGTGAGTTACTCGTTGCAGGATTCTTCACCTCTGACCTGCTCTTGTTTGTCACTGTGCTAATTCCATCACTTATTGCAAAGCAAACATTGTTTGCAATGGGTCAGCCATGTTCACCAAATGACTGTTTGCCATCCTCCCAAAGGCTTTGTGTTGTGTAAAATGGGCACTGGACCAGAACACTAACCCCTACTAAAGGACACCTGTTAGCAAAGCAGAAGCTTGGCGTTCCTTAACTACAGATCCTGCAGGACACTTCCCCTGTTCAGGAGAGTGGTAAAAGTCTGTTATTCCTACTCTTGGACTCTTGCCTCCCAGCCAATTTCCTAACCAGGTTAATTACTTGCCTTCAAATCTATAAAGCGCCAAATTTGCTGATCACTCTCTTCTGAGAGATGTGATTAAATTCCTTTGGAAACACATATTAATATCCACAGACATTCCCCTGTCCAGCAGTGACGCCACCTCTTCAAAAACTTCAATCAGGTTTGTCAGGCATGAGCATTCCCTTTACAAATCCAGACTGTTATCTCTTTCTAATCACCTGGGATATTTTGTGTTATTATTTTCCTTATTCCTTCTGGAGGGAGAACTGAGAATTGAAATGATGCAATTCATTAAGCTGCTTTATCTTCCAGCTGATTAGTGAACATATGGATACAAATAATTCCCATTTCCTTTACCTGGCTCATGATCTCTCCTTGGAAAACAAGAATAAATAATTAGTAATGTGCCCTGCCTGATTTTTGACTTTTTCCCCCCCTCATTTTTGGCATTCCTTTCCTTTCTATTCCATATCCACACCGGCCTCTTACTGTTCGCATTCTGACAATCTCCTTGTTGACTCTATTCCTATCTACTCAAGCAGTAAGGCTGAGGACGAAGCCAAGTAACTAACCCTATCTCCCACGATGATGTTTGCAACAAACAGTCTAAGCAACGCTGTCAGAAATAACAACCGTCTCTTCAATAGTTGGGAATGTTCCCGGAAACCTCTAAACTAACTTGTGTCATCTAAACGACTCCAGCAGAGATGGTATGTCTGATTTTTAATCTGTGCTGCTTGCTGTATTTAACATTGCACCCTTGGATAGAACCCATGGAGAGGAACACCTAACCAAAGAGCAGCATCGTTCATTTGGTCCCAGAAGTTAATGCCTTGAAAGCCTCCAAACATGGCTACAAAATACATGTTATACAGCAATATCCTGACCATATTTCACTCGATTCTTTTTCTCAGGGGTATAAAAACACTTGCAGGAGCAAAGTGCTGGAATCCGTACTGAAAACAACAAATGCTGGAGATCTCAACAGGTCAGGTAGCATCCGTGGAGAGAGAGCAAGGTAATGTCTCAAGTCCAGATGACTCTTCATCAGAGCTTGGTCTCTCTCTCTCTCTCTCAGTCTCTCTCTCTCTCTCTCTGTCTATATGTCTGTTTCTCTCTCTCTCTCTCTCTCCTCTCTCTCTCCCCCCACAGATGCTGCCTGACCTGCTGTGATTTCCAGCACTTATGTTTTCGGCATAAAAACACTCTCATTCCCATAATGACTTTTACAATGTCAGGATGCTCCAAGTGCACTGGAATCGAATGAAGTACTTTTGAAGTTTAGTACCAAGTTGCAATGAATGAAATGCAGCTGTCAATGTGTGCACAACATGTTCCATAACATAGAGTCCTACAGCACGGAGACAGGCCCTTTGGCTCAAACTGGCCCATTCCAACTAAAATGTCCACACTCTAACCCCATTTCCCTGCACTTGGCCCATATCCCTCTATCCTTTCCTTCCATGTATTTGTCCAAATGCCTTTTGAATGGTGTTAATGTACCTGCCTCAACCACTTCTGCTGGAAGCTCATTCCATATGTGTACCACCCTCTGTGTAAAAAAGGCTGCCCCTCAGGTTCCCTTTTATTCTTTCCCCTCTCACCTTAAACTGATGCCCTCTAGTCCTCTACTCCCCAACCCTGGGAAAAAGAACTGTTTGCATACACTTTATCCATGCTTCTCATGATCTTATACACCTCTATAAAATCCTCCCTCAATATCTTAAGGTCTGAAGAAAAAAGTCCTAGCTTGACCAACCTCTCCCTACAACTCAGACCACTGGGTCCTGGCTACATCCTTGTGTATTTCTTCTGCCCTATTTCCAATTTAATAGCATCCTTCCTTCAGCAAGATGACCAAAACTGAATATAATACTCCTAGTGAAGCCTCACCGATGTTCTGTATAACTCCAATACAACTTCCCAACTTCTATACTCAGTGCCCTGACTGATGAAGGCCCTGTGCCAAAGCCTTCTTCACTGGATTGAGTCTTTTTTTGTTCATTCATGGGATAAGGGCATCGCTGGCTGGACCAGCATTTATCACCCATGGCTAATTGCCCAGAGGCCAGATAAGAGTCAACCACACTGCTGTGGGTCTGGAGTCACATGTCAGCCAGACCAGGTAAAGATGGTGATTTCCATCCATATAGGACATTGGTGAACCAGGTGGGTTTTTCCAACAATCGACAATGGATTCATGGTCATTGTTAGACTCTTAATCCCAGATGTGTTTTTAAAATTGAATGCAAAATCTTTCATCTACCACAGCGGGATTCAAACCTGTATCCCCAGGACATTAGTTTGGTCTTTGGATGAACAGTCCAGCGGTAATACCACTAGGCCATTGCCTTCCCAGTGAGGGACATATACTGGCGACCTTGACAAATCCAGATGTGGGGAAAAGCACATCAATCTGCTGACTTCGGCCATTTGGAATGTCAAAAAAGTAACAGCCACTAACAGTAACTAACGTACTTGTACATTCTGCAGATTGTGTAGGGAGGCTGGTGGGAATGTTCTTCCAGTGGATAGTCACATGCCATTGTAAATTAGCTGGAAGCTGTAGATGGAAAGGGTTATATTTCAGTGATTCAGCAGAATCATTAATACTGTAAGAAGACTTGTCTACATGAATGCAAATGCGACACAAGGTGAAATAGCAACTGAGGCCATTCTATGTATATCTAACCAGCTTAGGGTGACATGAATATATCGAGGAGAAAGTGAGGTCTGCAGATGCTGGAGATCAAAGTTGAAACTTTATTGCTGGAACAGCACAGCAGGTCAGGCAGCATCTAGGGAACAGAAGATTCGACGTTTCGGGCACATGCCCTTCTTCAGGAATGAGCAGAGAGTGTTCAGCAGGAGAAGATAAAAGGTAGGGAGGAGGGACTTGGAGGAGGGGCGTTGGAAATGTGATAGGTGGAAAGAGGTCAAGGTGAGGGTGATAGGTCGGAGTAGGGTGGAGGCGGAGAGGTCAAGAGAAGACTGCAGGTCAGGAAGGCGGTGCCGGGCTGGAGGGATCCGGCTGAGACAAGGTGGGGGGAGGGGGGATGAAGAAACTGGTGAAGTCCAAGTTCATCCCCTGCGGTTGGAGGGTTCCCAGTCGGAAGATAAGACGCTCCTCCTCCGACCGTCGGGTTGTTGTGGTTTGGCGGTGGATGAGTCCAATGACCTGCATATCCTCGGTGGAGTGGGAGGGGGAAATGCTATGCTACAGGGTGGTTGGGTTGGTTCGTCCGGGTGGCCCAGAGGTGCTCTCTGAATCGCTCCGCAAGTAGGCGGCCTGTCTCCCCAATATAGAGGAGGCCACACCGGCTGCAGCGGATGCAATATATCACCTTGGTGACTGTTTCCTTCTCAATATCTTTCCAACCTTCTATTTATTTTAAGCTGGTAAATGCATCCTAGTAAGCTCTGGGAGAACAATGAGAACTTCCAAGGCTAGAATTGATGCATTTCTATTCCTTTGTTAACTTTAACAGGATATTCTTTTATTCCTTCTTTCCCTTATGTACTAATTTAAGTTTCTCTTTAATACCTCTCCGTTGTACCATGTTCCCCACTCTAAACACTCTCTAAAAGAGAGGCACTGGATTTATTAGTTGACTATGACAGATATCTGACCCCAATTTTAAACTTTGCTACAAGTGGAAACAACTTCTTTGCAACTACTTTGACAATCTCTTTCATGGTTTCAGAGAACTCAGGAGAAAGTGAGGACTGCAGATGCTGGAGATCAGAGCTTAAAAACGTGTTGCCCTTCTTCAGGAATGAGGACCTATACAGGTGTTTAGCCAACACAGAAGCTTCCTTCCACCTGACCTCATTGAACACCACCAGGAAAAATTACTTCTTTCTCAAAGAACCTTTTGTTTATTAAGAGTCAAACCTCATATTAAATAATAAAGAGTTTAGTCTAGTAGCAAAGATTAGATAACTGCAGACTTTAGAAGCTCGTAGGTCATGGACAGAGGCAAACAGAGGGAGTTGATGCTTTGTGAGGCAGATGTAGATGGATCCTTGATTTTCAAGAGGAGGAAAGATTATCGGGGGTATACAGGGATGGAAAGGTGAGGTAAAAATTGGAACAGTTCACGCTGTTCTTTCATTGAAGTTTTGAGGAGGCATATTCAATCCCAGCGCACTTGCTGAGGGAGTGCTACTTTGTTGGATGTGCTTGTTTTTCATTTTGAGGCATTAAACTGAGGACCTGCCTTCCTTTTCTCGGGGCTGTGAAAGATTTCGTTGCACCATTTGGAAGGACTGCAGGGTGACTCCCCTTCGCTGTGACTGCTGATATTGACCCTCTAACACCACACACACACAAAAATAAAACCCAGATGGTCTTACCATTATTGCGTTTTGCTTGTGGGAGCTTGCTTTGCTCAAATTGGTGGCTGCACCTCCTACATTATAACAGCGATTACTCGTCAAGAAATACTTCAATGGCCATAAGTGCCTTTCTGTACATTTCCATGTTACGAAAGGGACTGGACAAATGAAGGTCGTTGGATTGCAGCTTTTTTCTGGGCCAGCATTTGCTGCCTGTCTCCTGTCTTTGAATTGAGTGGTTTGCGAGGAAGCCACGCTGAGTCACATCGTTGCTTGGGCTAGTTCTCCTGATGAGGGTCCACAGTCACACTTCTTGCCAGACCACCTTGCTCTCCCTACATGGAGTAAGTCACAGCACGGAAACAGGTCCTTCGGTCCAACGCGTCCATGCCAACCAGATATCCTTAATTAATCCCATTTGGCTTTTGTCCCCTTTCTATTCAAATACCCATCCAGATGCCTTTTAAATGCTGTAATTGTACCAGCCTCCACCACTTCCTCTGGCAGCTCATTCCACATATGCATCCACCCTCTGTGTGAAAAAGTTGCCCCTTAGGTCCCTTTTAAACTTTTTCCGTCTTGTGCCTTCTAGTTTTGGATTATTCTATTTACCCTTTGCATGTCCTTCATGGTTTCCCAAACCTCGATAAGGTCACCCCTCAGCTTTCAACACTCCATTGAAGAAGATGGGGTTTTGAATGTCAAAAAAAGGCAGTTTCCTGGTTGCCACGGTAGCTTTTAATTCCACATTTTGTTTAAATCCCATTGGTTGCAGGGATGGCATTTAAACCCCTTGCCTCAGTCAAAGCATTAATCTTTTAATAACCAGTGCCAAAGGCATAACCACTACACTACTATTTTTCCCTCCAATGCACCCTTGGAAACCTGGCACCATTTGCAGATGGATTACTGATGTTCATTTGTGATCTTCTGTGAATGATAAAACATGGGCATGGAACCCAACTGTGCAACTGGCCTGTTGAACAAAGAGGGCTGAATATTTCTTCCCCAACCCCAGCACTCAAGAGCCTTTTATTTGATTCGAAATATGACCGTATTGAATGCCACAGTACCATCTTCTGTGCAAGAAAGCTATCTAATCAATGGGAAGAAAAATGCAGAAACAGCAAAAAATTAGGTCATAAACATAAAAAGAATGCATTCATTACATGGCTTGAATGAACATTCTCCAAGGTAATTGGCATTTGGGGCAATGAAAAGACTGATGATGAGTTAGGCACGGAGCAGCATTTAATCAGATGAATACTGGAAAATTCTGCACAGATTTCTCTTTCTGTGTTGTTTAAAAGTCACGATACTGCATCAAAGGAAAAAAAGCCCCTTAAGAAAACAGACAGGAAGTGCACAGCCCCATCCCTCATCATAAAATCGTCATTTGTTTTCAATGGGTAAATTTATAACATTTGAGTCTTAATCAGTAGGACATACTTTGCTTTATTTTATTTTTGAACAGTTTGCATTGGGAATATTGGCTTTCAAAAGCCCTCCATCTCCAAAATTGATGTGGACAGAGGCAAAGATTTACACTGTTAGAGAAGCAGAAAATAAATCCCTTCCTCCATACGTCTTTCAGAGTCTTTCTCCTACAAATTACCGTGAAAGGGGGTGAGACACATCTCTGCCCAAACTAGTGTCACAGCACCATCTAGTGTCGCTACCCTATCTGAAAGGACTCAGCCAAATGTTTCCAAGATTTGGACCTGCACTTGGCTGTATGCTTCATTGATAAAATGCAGATAAAGTGCGGTTAGTGAGTACCTAACTTGATTGTTGCACATTTAGAGTCACAGAGAAACACAGTCCGGAAACAGACCCTTCGGTCCAACTCGTCCATGCCGACCAGATATCCTAAACTAATCTAGTCTCATGCGTGGCACAGTGGTTAGCACTGCTGCCTCACAGCGCCAGAGACCTGGGTTCAATTCCTACCTCAGGCAACTGACTGTGTGGAGTTTGCACATTCTCCCTGTGTCTGTGTGGGTTTCCTCTCACAGTCCAAAAAATGTGTAGTTTATGTGAATTGGCTGTGCTAAATTGCTCGTAGTGTTAGGTGTAGGGAATGGGTCTGGTTGGGTTGTGCATTGGAGTGGACCTGTTGGGCCAAAAGGCGTGTTTCCACACTGTAAGTAATCTAATCTAATTTGCCAGCATTTGGCCCATATCCCTTGAAACCCTACCTATTCATATATCCATCCAGATACCTTTTAAATGTTGCAATTGTACCAGCCTCCACCACTTCCCGTGGAGGCTCATTCCATACATGCACCACCATCTGTGTGAAAAAATTGCCCCTTAGCTCCCTTTTAAATATTTCCCCTCTCACCTTAAAGCTATGCCCTCTAGTTTTGAACTCCCTCACCCCAGGGAAAAGATCTTGGCAATTCATCCTATCCATGGCCCTCATGATTTTCTAAGCCTCCGACGCGCCAGGGAAAACAGGGTTTCTGTGATCCAGGACTGCAAGGGGAGATAGTAATTGCTGGAAGAACTCCACAAATCTGTGGACAGAAAGCAGCGTTGATGCTTCAAGTCCAGTGGCCTTTCTTCAGAACTGATTGGAGCTGAGGAAAAGTGGTGTATACGCTGATGACAGGGGTTTGGAGGGGGGGGGAGTAAACCAATAGGTGGATGTGGAGCCCAGAGAGCAAGAGAAAGCAAGCCAGGGAAAAAGAAAAACTGAGAATGGGGACAATGAGTAGGTGGAAATCATAGAATCTCTACAATGTCAAAGCAGGCCATTCAGCCCATACCAGTCCTTGCAAGACCCTCCCACCAAGAGTCAACCCCCTACCCCTGCAACCCTATGCACTATGGGCAATTTAGCACAGCCAGTCCACCTAACCTGTACATTTTTGTACTGTGGGAGGAAACCCACACAGGCACGGGGAGAATGTGCAAACTCCACACAGACCGTCGCCCGAGGCTGGAATTGAACCTGGGTCCCTGAAGCTGTGAGACAACACTGTCAACCTGTGGCGTTGGTTATATTAAAAGTAGCCCATGTGGTGACAGAAACTAGGGGCATGGGGGTGGATAAAAGACATGAAATGCCCCAAACTTGATGTTGAGCCCTGAGGACTGCAGGGTCCCCAAGCAGGAGACATGCTATTGTTCTCCCAGCTTGCGCTGAGTCTTGTTGGAGCACTGCAGCAGATCCAAAACACAGAAATGTCTAGAGAGCAGTGATTTTTTTTCTTCACTCTTCTTTCCAGTGGGGATAAGTCCCAGCTTTTGGTCCCCTGTGTATCTATGCAGCAAGGACAGTTTCGTGCATATAAGGAGTTTAGATCCTACTGCTTTCTGTCAGCAGCAACACCCAATTTTAACATAAATTCTTAGTCTCCTCAAATAAGATAGCTGCCCTCATGCATGTTTTACTTTATCATTCACTTATTTCTCTTATTCCTACAGTTGTCAATACACTCTCAAGGATGCAATTTAGAGTTGGTAAGAGGTAATCAGCCACAGGACCACAGGCATCTCTCTGTTGACAATTGACAGTGTTTACATTGTGATCATTCAGCTTTTTTAAAATTCCAGATTATTATTAATTTCAAATTTCACTATCTGGCACGATGGGTTAAATTCCACCTTCTCGGAACATTAGCCTAGCATTCCAGATGACTAGTCCAGTGTCTTTACCATTTCGACATCACCTCCCCCATTCAAATGATAGCACCTGTGCCAGCTTCCAAAGGTGACAGATATTTGCTTCCATCTCCCAACATCAAATATTTATCTATTTGCTTCTTTTTAGAAGATATGACAGTTCTGCTGGAGGAAGTCACATTTTGTCGAAGCTTTTCATCTTGCACTCATCAGGACATTCCCAAGGAATACCGAAGTAAAGACAGACAATCTTTCACACTGCAAGAGCAGAGAGCACGCTGATTGGTAGAGGTGTTACTGCGGAGATGTACCTGCTAGATGACAACTGACAGTTAACTACCAAGCTTTGTTTACGTTTTAAAAATGAACTTTAAATTTACCCTCCCAGGGTAATCTGAGGAGGGCCAGGCAATCTTCAGGACTGCCTGCTCATGCACTGACAGTATATACAGGGAAAAGTAATCTCATCTGGGCAGCCACTGTGGGGAGGTGATGATCTAGTTGTATTATCACTGGACTATTAATCCAGAAGCTCAGGTATGTTCTGGGGACCAGGGTTCGATGGTAGAGGGTGGAATTTAAATTAAATATGAAGAAACAAAATCTGTACTTTAGAGACTAATGATAACCATGAATCTATTGTTGATGTTGGGAAAAGCCCATCTGGTTCACTAATGTCCTTTAGGGAAGGAAACTGTCATCCTTATCTGGTCTGGCTGCATGTGACTCCAGATCCACAGCAATGTGGTTGGCTCTTATTTGCCCTCTGGACAATTAGGGATGGGCAATGAATACTGGCCTGGCCAATGATGCCCTTATTCCATGAATGAGTAAAAGGAAACTACCGCATAGAATGGTTTTGATGGTCTCTATTTCAGTGCCAAGCTTATACAATCAGCAACTAATTTAAGCTCCATTTATGAAGTTGCTGATGAGGCTAGTCCTATAGAGCGAAGAATCATAGGATTCCCGAGGCCATGTACTGACCAGGAAAGCTAGGTTTGCAGGTGACAGATGTAAAGATCACTCAACCAGCACAGCAAGGAAAGGAAGTTTGTCTGATTGCTCCATTTCAAGATGAAACTTGTCAAATTAGCTAAACCAGTCAAACCTTTGTCAAACTGATATCACATCTTCTAAGATTGTCTTTTCTATCCTGAAAGATGCCCAGTCCACTTCAGATTAAGGTAGAGTAAGGTATCTCAAACACTTGAGCCACCAGGTGAAGATAACAGCTACACACAGTGACTATGTAGAAGTAGTACTTGCCAATAACAGGATGATTCTGTCAAGCCAAGAAGGTGTTCTGCCTATCGCATATGATTAATGTGCTATATGAGTTTCAATGTTGGTGTGATGCCAGATCTGTAGACTGTACATCCCAAATGCATTCCTGACGAAGGGCTCCAGCCCGAAACATCAATTTTCCTGCTCCTCGGATGCTGCATGACCTGCTATGCTTTTCCAGCAACACACTCTCAACACTGTACATCCCAAAGGCTGGTGGCTCATATCCAATTGCATGTTTACAACAGGACTTGTTTTAAGCCACTAGCATGTGAACCTTAATACAGAGTGTCCAATAATAGATGTGATTCTGCAATTAGGCAACACTTACTAGACAATCCTGAGTGTGCTGAGGAGTTATACAGACAATCAATTTAGAATTGCTAATCGAGCTCGTATTGTGGGCATGCGTTTACTCAAATCTCCTCATATGCACAGCCGGGGCCCTATATTTTGCAGACAGAAAGAACATACATTGTGGCCACTTCAACATTAAAAAGAAAGAGTAATAGAGATGTACAGCACAGCAACAGACCCTTCAGTTCAACTGGTCCATGCCAACCAGATATCTCAGCCCAATCTCATCTCATGTACCAGCACTTGGCCCTTATCCCTCTAAACCCTTCCTATTCACATAATCATCCAGATGCCTTTTAAATGCTACAATTGTACCAACCTCCACCACTTCCTCTGGCAGCTCATTCCATACACACACTACCCTGTGTGTGAAAAAATTGCTCTTTAGGACCTTTTATATCTTTCCCCTCTCACCCTGAACCTATGCCCTCAAGTTCTGGACTCCCCCACCCCAGGGAAAAGACTTTGTCTAGTTACCCTATCCATGCCCCTTATGATATTGTAAACCTCTATAAGGTCACCCCTCAGCCTCCGACGCTCCAGGAAAAACAGCCCCAGCCTATTCAGCCTCTCCCTGTAGCTCAACTCCTCAAACCCTGGCAACATCCTTGTAGATCCTTTCTGATCACTTTCGAGTTTCAGGTGACAATCATTCACTGGTCAAGTCAGTGCCCTGAGTATCAATCAGAGTCAACCTGCCTGGTTTAAACTGAAACAAAACTTGGCAGTTAACCATCAGTCATCATCCAAGTAGCACAGTACTTAGGTATATGTGACCAAAATAAATCAAATCACCTTTTCATTCCATGTGGCAATGCTTCTACCAATCAGAGTCCACTAGCCTATCCATCATCACTCCCTTTTCATGCAGCATAACATGTTCCTTCCCTCTATACTGGCATTCCCATGGAACTCATTATTGACTTTTGGCGGGATGTCACTCATGTCCCCCTAGTCATGATTTGGAGATGCCGGTGTTGAATTGGGGTGGACCAAGTTAAAAATCACACAACACCAGGTTATAGTCCAACAAGTTTAATTGGAAGCACTAGCTTTTGGAGCGCCGCTCCTCAACTATCTGATGAAGAAGCAGCGCTCCAAAAGCTAGTGTGCTTCCAATTAAGCCTGTTAGATTATAACCTGGTGTTGTGTGATTTTTAACTATGTCCCCCTACATATTAACAGCACAAAGGTAGAATGAGTGGAGAGGGTCAAGCTCCTGGCAGTGGTCATCCAAACCAAGCTTTCTTGTACTCTTCATGTGGACGCACAGGTTAAAAAGGCCCAACAATGTCTCTTCTTCCTCAGGCAGCTGAGGAAATTTTGCCTGGTGGCGAATACCCTTACCAACTTTTATAGGTGCGCCATCAAGAGCATTCTGTCTGGATGTATCACTACCTGGTATGGCAACTGTACTATTCAAGATCGGAGACGGTTACAGAGAGTGGCGAACTCGGCCCAGACAATCACAAAGGCCAACCTCCCATCTACAGAATCCATCGACCAGGCCTGCTGTCAAGGAAAGGCCGCCAGCATTCTCAAAGATCCATCCCACCCTGGGAATGTTTGTCTACAATCTCTACCATCGGGGAGAAGGTACAGAAGCCTGAACACGCGCACCAGCTGATTTTGAAACAGTTTCTACCCTCTTGTTGTTAGAATACTGAATGGACTCACAAACTCTTAACATTCGCCTGTACCTGTGTTTTTGTTTTTGCCGCTGTTTATCTATTGTTTACTTATCTAAGTTACCTAACTCTGTGATCTGCCTGTATTGCTGGCAAGACAAAGCATTTCACTGTGTCTCGGGACATGTGATAATAAATTCAATTCAATTCAATTCATTCTTGTGAATGTCCTGATGAATGCAAAATGAAATACATCGACACAATATGCCTTTTATTCAACAATACTCAAGTTCTATCCTACTAAATGACTACTTATAATCTGGTTTCTGGTTTTGGTAGGATGTTCTTAGGATAGACAATGTCTGCAGAATTTCTCCTACTCTGACAAACCCTTGTGGGGATGGAAGTGGTTATGTTATCTGTCTATGCAAACAGATGTTCAGTCAAACAAAGCAAGGTATTCCCATCGAAAATCAACTTCCCCCTGTCCTTTCTGTAAAACAAAAATATCTTCCAACCTCTCCCATAGAAGCATGTACACGCGCATACATTTTGAGACAAACAGCAGTTCCAATAATGGCACTGGAAGTCTCCAACTGTTACATTGTCTTGGTTGAAAACTACCCATTAACTAGTCAACACTGATTCCTGTCTTTAAATCAGCTCTCTGTCCATGTTGTTAAATTTCTTTTCATGCTGTACACCTTCGGTTTATCAAACAAGACTCCACTGTGGCACCTTATCAAAAACCTTATGAAAAACATCTATACAACATTAACTGCATGTCCTTTATCAATACATTCCATTATTTCATCACAGAGCCTCATTAGGTTTGTCAGACATGACTTGGATTTTATGAATTCATACGTGCCAGCCCTAATTAACCTCAGTCTTTCTAGGTGAATATTAATTTAGTTGCACATTATAACCTTTAAAAATTTACCCACTGTCAACTACGAGGGTTGTTTATCCCCATTTTTCGAGTAACATTTCTGGAATGTTAACCTTAAACTACTAAAATGCAATTCCAAATATGGAATGATATTTAATCAATACAGGCATTCTAAATTTGTTTGTCCCTTAATGTTAATCAAGAATAACAAGCAGGATAGATGTAGGGAATTCATGAAATAGCATATTTAGATTTTCAGAAGGTATTCAATAAGATGTTATGTAAAAGGTTATTACACAAGACCTGAGCTCATGGGAGTAGTGTATTTATCGGGACTGAGAATTCATTAAAAGACAGTGGAATTCATTATCCCCCAGTGCTTGGACAATTTTAACAAGGAGATAGACAGATTTTGACCAGCAATGGGTTGAAGGAGAGTGGGTAGGCATGTGGAGTCAAGGCCATGATGAGATCAGCTGTGATTGTATTAAATGGCAGAGCAGGCTTGAGGGGCCGAATGGCCTACTCCTGCTCCTAGCTTTTGCAGTTTATGATGGAAAGCAGGGAATAGCAATGAATAGGAATATTTCTTCAGCACTGCAAGTTGTGACTGGTGGACCAATGCTTCGGACTCAGCTTTTTACAATCTAGGGTAATCACTCAGATGAACTGAGTTTAATGAACCCAAGGTGGCTGATGATAAAAAGTAAGCTATGAGGAGGCCAAAAAGAATCTGCAATGGAATGTTGACCAGTGCAGTGCTTGGGCAAGGAGCTTTAAGATTATTCGACAGAACAGCAGAAATAAGAGCCGCTGTTAACTAAAAATACTACAAATCATTGTAGCAAATTGAAGAGTTGTCTCCTATTTTTAATGGGTACACCTCCCATTCATGCATGAAAAGAGGCTTAGACAAATAAATCTAAATCTCCAATGGTCTTTAAGGGATGAAAACAATAAAACCAATTCCCTTTCAGAACAAAGAAACAAAGATTGGTGCGTTCATGTCTCCTCCAGCCCTGAAATGCAGTGTCACAGAGAAAAGATGAGGCTAGGAACACCGATGCATTTCAGAGGAAGCTAGGTAAGTATGGGAGAAAGGGTTGGAGGATATGGTCATAGAACGAGATCATGAGGGGTGTGCGGATGCACAGATAGAGCAGAAACAAATCCAAAAAAAAGCTGGGACAAATTACTTGCTTCTGTCCTGCAAGTTTACTTCAAGGATTCAAAGATGTGCATATTCAACATATTTTGCACATTATAGAAAGACTCTCTTGCCTCACCAAAGACATGAGCTAGTGTCAAACAAAGGACTGCATACCCATAACTAAGACACAGTTGAGTGCCTACGTTTTCACAGAATTCCATCCATCAAACTGTTGGCACCAGTCAATTGCTGCAACTTACATGAGCCCCTCCTGGGATTAGATGCGAGGTGCTTGTAAATTTCAAATAGAAAGCTGGGAAATTTAACTGCACTGCAGGACTGAAGCCAGCATTGCACATGCAGTTAAATCAGATACCACACTCAATCAGTACAGCGCCATTTGTGAAAGCACCGTGGGACAATTCAGTAAAGATCTTTGCAGGATATTGTATTCCCTTAAGGGCGAAATGGAAAGCTGTTAAAGAGCTGTGGTTGCAGAGATTGACATAGATACACATCACACCAATAGCCTACAGTTCCCTGCTATGATTCTCTGAGGGAATATTTTGCATCGGTTTACTGCAACTTTCTGCATAGTTTTCTGTAAGTCTGTGACTTTCCAGATAATCAGCGAGAGTCATCCTGTACCATGAGAGAAGTATGGGTGTAGATCAATGTAAGAAAGAGCCAAAAGAAATCATAGAATCCTTACAGTATGGAAGGAGACCATTCAGCCCATTGAGCCTACACTGACCCCCCCAAAGAGCAGCCCCTCCAGACTCTCCCCCAGCCTTGTAGCCCTGCATTTCCAATGGATAGCCTGCACATTCCTGGACAATAGGGCAATTTAGCATGGCTAATCCACCTAAGCTGCACATCGATGGACTGTGGGAGGAGACTGGAACACCCAGAGGAAACCCATGCAGACACAAGAAAGGATGTGCAAACTCCACACAGGTTGTTGCCCGAGACTGGAATCAAACCTGGGTCCCTGGCGCTTTGAGACAGCAATGGTACATTGAGCCACCATGCCAGCCCAGAACTGGACACTGCCATTGGTTCTTCAGCCAGCAGGTACAAGTCCATTGCCGAAGGAAGGTTCTGCTGAAAGTGGGCAAGTCACAGATTTAGTCAGTTCTTTAAATTTAACTGCTTGAAGATGGACTACAGTTAGCCTCAGTCCCTCATGATTAAGAAAGGAATGGTGAATGGGTGAAGATCATATCAACACCACCCAGCAGTGGCTTCTGCCAATAAGTGTGCACCTTGGACATCAGTGAGGACAGGTTTAGGTCAACCTACATCAGGATCAAAGGGCCAAGGAGCCCTGGCTATGGACAGAGATGGCCACTGACAATACAACACAAATCAGCACGCTGATGTGGCATAGCGATGTTTTCGATGGAGAGCTGTTTACTGAAAAATGTTTGGAATTATTCAATTGCAGTATTTAGACATTTCTGTCACAGAAGTATGTCTCAGAAATTATATTTGCATTTAAAAGCACTGTTCACACAAGCTGTCTGGCAGCTGGTAAAAATGGATTTGTTGCAAGTTTGTGATTGATGGCTGCATTTTACCTGTTATATTATTCTCATTGTTAATGGATTAAGGGTGGAGTGTGCAACATTGATTTCCAAACAAAACAATCTTATAAATCAGAAAAAGACAATGCAAGGCAACAAGGAGAAACTCAAGACAGAGAGAGCCTTATCACTCAGAGGGAGGACATTAAAATCCACCATGTACCAGGGTCAAAGGCATTCATTGGGAGGTACGTGACTAATGTGGAGACCTCGGGCAGAATTTCCCTTTTCTGGAAGGTGGCCAAAGAAGAGGATAAAAGGGAGAAATAGTAGAGTGAGTTGGTCCTGGAGAGAGGTCATTAACTCAGCGATTAACTGCTGGGTAGATAGGTCGATCAAGGCCTTTGCTGACTTGTCGCCACTGAAGTGATGGATTAATGGCTACACAAGTATCTCAATTCACCCCCTGCACCCCTGGGAAGCAAGGGCAAATTGTTTCCCGGGATGGAAGAAGACCTCCAATCTGGACAGGCATTGGAGGCATGGATTGGAGGCGGAAATGGAAGTGTCCCTGTAGGTTGGTCACTGCTGGTGCAGGGATGCGAATGACGAGGTGCTGTGACAGGGTGAGGCACTTGCTAACATTTCTTAGTCGCTAATTAACACAGCTTGCCCTCTGCACTCAGAAAAATAATGGGAAAATCATGCCTATAGTCGCTCACTAAACCTGATTAAACCTATGTTGCCAGTTTCTTCAAAATAAAATTCTTCCTCCCTGATCCTCACTCACATGCGATGATGTTTGAAGAAGATTGGGTGGAATTTAATGCCCAACCCATGGTGTGTTTGGAGTAAAGAGGTCCATTTATTCAGGCAGATAGAGACTCCACCACTTTCCATTTTTACTTCAATTAAGACCAAGGCAGAAAGGCCCATTGACACCCATCCCACCTCTCCTCCATTTTATGTAAGTGGGCACTTGTGTAGTGATTACAGCAATGTCAGCCAGGTGGACCTCATATAATGGCTTGTTTGGGGCTGTTAACCTGATCCAGTCAGGGAGCCCTGGCTGACAGACATAAACAAGAGTGTGGGGGGTCCTACTCACTCTCGCAGCTGGCTCTGAGCTAGCTGGATCAGTGTCACATACTATGCATGTGTAAATATAAGGTGACTTGGTGATGGGATACTGGCCTTTATGAAGCTATTTCAATTAGTGTCCAGGTAAGACCCTTATCCCACTGCCATTGATGAACAGCCAGAGGCAGGTGGAGGATAAGCCACTCGCAAAATATTGTGTGATTCTGGGGTCAAGCTGATTTAAAGGAACACCACTGTCTGACTGAGTGAGCTGGCATCAGGAAGTGTGGTGGTCACTGAGATCCAATCCCTTTGCTACCAACTCCTCTCTGTGGCCCCTGCCCTGTGACACTCACCTGTACCTGGGTACATCGACAACCTTGAGCCTCAGCTGTGTGCAGTACCAACAGTGACCACTATCTCCTTGGTGACGCTGTTGAGCAATAACAGGGGAATGTGGAGGAAACCTTCTTCTTCTGGGGTCCTTAATCCTGGGAAAAGCTTACTGCTGCCCAGTGACATGCCTGATAAGCACTCAATGCAGTGAAACAATATCCTTGCCCCTTTAATACCATCCATTCTTTTCAAAAGATAAAAACATTGAAAATAGGCAGAGTCGGCAATGTGAGCCTGCTCTTGCCATGCCATTCAGTATAATTATGACTGATCATCCAACTAAGTCGGCGAAAGTGAGGACTGCAGATGCTGGAGATCAGAATCAAGATTAGAGTGGTGCTGGAATAGCACAGCAGGTCAGGCAGCATCCAACTAAGTCCCCTGTTCCCAGTTTCTCCCTGCACCCTTTGATCCCTTTAGCCCCAAGAACTAAATGGAATTACTTTTCGAAAACATGCCAATGTGTTGCCCTCAACCACTTTCTGTGACAGAGAATTCTACAGGCTCAGCACTCTCTGGGTGAAGGAACTTCATACCTCAGTCCCAAGTGGCCTATTCAGTAGCCTTAGAATGTGACATCTAGTTCTAGAGTTTTGTATGGAATAGTTCAGAGTAAAAGACATATTCCCCATGCTCTTTAAACCTTTCTAAGAGTGTGCCATTTTAGAAAGCCTCTCCACTGAGCCTACTACAATGTGGGATCTTGCTGTATGCAAACTGACTGCCAATTTACCCGCATTAAATCAATGGAAGCCCTTCAAAAGCACTTCATTAGTTGCACAGCTAAAGTCCTGAGGTTATAACAGAAGCTATAGAAATGCCATTTCTTTCCTCCTTTATTTTACAGTAAGTGCTACTCTTAATCTTGGAACACTGTGGCTACAAGCAATCAGCCAATCCTCCAGCCCAAAATCTATTAAGAAATAACCTGGGTTGCAAAGTACAGGGGAACTTTCTATCAAAGAAAGGATAGAGCTGGTTTCTTTGCATTTTTTAAATTATTTGTTCATGAGATGTGAGCATCACTGGCTAGGCCAGCATTGATTGCCCATCATTAATTGGCTGGAGGACAGTTAAGAGTCAGCCATATTGCTGAGAGTCTGGAGTCACATGTAGGCCAGATCAGGTAAGGATGAAAGCTTCCTTCCTTGAAAAATATTAGTGAACCCAGATGGGTTTCTGCAACAATCAACAGAGGCTACATGGTCACCACTACGCTTTAATTGAATTCAAATTTTCCACGCTAGGATTTGAAAGCATTTTCTCAGATCATGAGTCTAAGATTCTGGATTACTAACCCAGTGACACTGCCACCATCTCCTGTCTAGCAGAATTTAAATATCAACAGATGTTAAGGTGAGGCCAGCAGGATATTCAGTGAGTAGGCCATTAATTTTCAATGTGACTGAACCTGATGAAGAAATGGTTTCACTGGTCAATTGAACACACTATCTAATTGAACACACATGAACCTTCCAGTTCAGCGAGCAAATCTAGATCCAGAACCTCAACCTGAGCTACAAGTCTTCTCAAAACACTACCTAATGCTCAATTCTCTTGTATCACATACAAACAGCCTCAGAGTTTCTTATCCTCCATTTCTCATCATGCTTATAATGACTTAATGTCACTGAAATAAAGAAATCCTGCTTCATGATCTTTGGGCTATCCATGGTTTAAATGGAAGAGGGAATGGATGATGGCTGCAGTGTATAGTTTTCTTTTAAGCTTTGCTTTGCTTTTAAAGGCAACAAGCGTGGATAGCCCAAAGATCATGAAGCAGGATTTCTTTATTTCAGTGGTATCAAGTCATTTTAAACAATGCTGGGTGGCAGGGTGGCTCAGTGCCTGCCTCATAACGCAGGGACCCGGGTTCAATCCCAGCCTCAGGCAACTGTCTGCATAGAGTTTGCAAGTTCTCCCTGTATTATCATAGGTTTCTTCTGAGCGCTCTGGTTTCCTCCCACAGTCGACGATGTGCAGGTTAGGTGGATTGTCCTTGCTAAATTACCCATAGTATGTAGGCTAGGTGAATTAGCTATCAGAAATGTAGGGATAGGGAATGGGTATGGTTCTGGGTCTGAGTGGGATGCTCTTTGGAGGGTCAGTTTGGCTGAATGGCCTGCATCCACACTGTGGGGATTCTATGACGGGGAAACTAAGGATAAACAAGAAACTCTGAGCCTCTAAGTAAACGATGCAATAGAACTGAGCACTGGACTGTGTATTCAACTGACCAGTGAACAGTTCTGGTTCGCAAGACCTGCTCCATTTCCATCTCTAAGCCACTTACTGTAATTCATTGAAGAGTAGCTTTGATCTGCTATTTCCTGAACATCCAGGTTGAAAATTCACAAAACAGCATTGAATAGACCAACAGCAAAATCAGCCTCCCCCAGATCCCCGCACCCCCAACGTATTCATTATTTGTCATCTCAGTCATTTCCTTATAATGAATACCAAGCCTTTTGATTTGGTAACAGTGAACAGCAGTAACTTGTTAATTCGATGCATTCAGATGGACAAAATCCTTTGGGAGACTTGCATTCCCCAACTACAAACCAATCCCTCGGTCTTCTCATTGCACCTCCGTGCTTACACAGACTTGCAGGTACCTCCATTAACATTCCCTCCGGAGTATTGGAACACATTATGCACTCGTTTCCTGACTTGACACTCCCGCACACATCTTTCCGACCAACACTACAGGATAAACCATGAACACATCACTAGAAACAGGACGTATCAGCCTAGAAACAGTTCCAACATTCAATACAGATTTTCCACCTCAACTTCCCTTTCCCAATCTGTTGCCACTTCCATGGATTTTGTTAGCAATTCATAAGTGGCTTAAAAGAATGGATAAAATAAGGAAGTAATTCCACTGATCCTGTCCTTTTCCAAGGGGAATGAGCAGTTTACTCAGTCATGGGCTCTTTCTCTGTGCATTCAAATTAGGATTTGGTTCAGTGGTGAAATCACACCTTCATAGCAGGAGTTTGTAAAGTTGTGGTGCTTAGTGACTTCAGAGTGGGAGTGTTTTGATAGGTGTGAGGGTTAAGCAGTTAACAGAGGGGGTTACAGGGAGGTGAGAGTTAATGGCTTGACAGTGGGGGTGTTACAGAGAGTTGAAAGTTAGTGTGTTGACTATAGGAGAGGTTACAGGGAGGTGAAAGTTAATGTATTCACAGTTGGGGAGCTACAGGAAGGTGAGGGTTAATGTGTTGATGGGTGGGGTTACAGGGAATTGAGGGTCAATGTGTTAATGAGTGGGGTTACAGGGTGGTGAGGGTTAATATGTTGGGTTATTGGGAGGTGAAGGTTAACGTGTTAACAGTGGGTGTGTTTATTGGGAGGTGAGGGTTAATGTGTTGATGGGTGGGGTTAGAGGGAGGTGAGGGTTAACGGGTTCACAATGGGGGTGTTTACTCGGAGGTGAGGGTTAATGTGTTGACAGTGAGGAATTACAGGGAGGTGTGGGTTAATGGGTTCAAAGTGGGGGGGAGTTAGAGGGAAGGGAGGGGTTAGAGGGAGGTGAGAGTTAATGGATTCACAGTGGGGGCATTACAGGGAGGAGGGGGTTAATGGGTTCACAATGGGGGGGTTTACAGGGAGCAGCAAGTTAATGGCTTCACAGTTGGCCTTGCATGAGAAAGGCTTATTAGATGTTGGTCTTGAAATCTGTTCACATATCTGGCTGTAAAATTCATCCCTTCAGGAAATGAAAATCCATCTACAAAGCATGATAAAAAATATTACATGGCTCAGAGCAAATTCAAGTGGAGTGTTTATAAAAAAGTGTCTGATCTTACATTTTAGGAAAAGTAGTATTCACTATACTTTCAACTCGAAGTTGCATGGTTAGATCTACCTTGGGTGCTGTAAGTGATCTGCTGGCAATCATAACTCAACACTTTTACTGCCTCAGGGACATTTACTGAAAAACTCTAGTACTAGGGCAGTACATGAGCTAAGTGGGATTTGATGTGATACATATGCTTGAATACATTTTGGTGAATAATAATGGAGGAAACAGTGTGTTAACAATTCACAGTAAGTGGATTTAATCTGCAAATTTTGATCAAAATAAAGTGGGCTATGACAACTTTATGATAGTGTTTATATTATGGAGAAGTATTATTGTCATTCCATCATTGTCGACTGCACCTTCGGTTGCCTCGGTCTTAAGCTCTGGAATTCTCTCCCTACTGCTCTCCAGCTCAGTTAACTCTATTAAGACATCTCTTAAAAAACTACCTCATTGATCAAGCTTTCTTTATATTGTATGGCATCATATTCTTTTGTCAAACACTGTTAGGAAAGGTTGAGCACTGCTTTATGTTAAAGCTGCTATGTAAATGTAAGATGTAGTTATAGAGTCAGAGAGTCATAAAGATGTACAGCACGGAAATAGACCCTTCGGTCCAACTCGTCCATGCCAACCGGATAGCCCAAACCAATCTAGTCCCACCTGCCAGCACCTGGCCCATAACCCTTCCTATTCATATACCCATCCAGATGCCTTTTAAATGTTGCAATTGTACCAGCCTCCACTACTTCCTCTGGCAGCTCATTCCATACACGTACCACCCTCTGTGTGAAAAAGTTGTCCCTTAGGTCTCTTTTATATCTTTCCCCCTCACCGTAAACCTATGTCCTCTAGTTCTGCACTCTCCCACCCCAGGGAAAAAAACTTTGTCCATTTATCCTATCCATGTCCCTCATGATTTTATAAATGTCAATAAGGTCACCCCTCAGCCTCCGACGCTCCAGGGAAAACAGCCTTAGCTTATTCAACCTCTCCCTATAGCTCAAATCCCCCAACCCTGGCAACATTCTCGTTATTCTCATTTAATTTTTGATTGTAAATTCTGAAAATACCATAACCTTCTAATGGTACAAAAAAGTTTTTGCACGTTTTTTGTGTACATTTGATAACTGTAATTTATTCAATAACTTCAAAGTCTTGCATTTTTATAACAACTAGAAGGTAATTATTTGTCTCAAACCACTTCTCACAACAACATCACAAAGGCAGATGACCAAACACCTGATCAAAAGGTAGTTTTAAGGAACCTCTTAAAGGAGTACAGCCAAAAGAGCACTCGAGACATTTAGACAGTGAATTTCAGGTCATAGGAGTCTTGGCAGCTGAAGGCAAGCCAGCAACCGTGAAGCAACTAAAATTAGGGATGCTAAAGAGGGGTAGAAAGGGAGGAAAACAGATATCTTGGAAGGTTTTGGAATTGGAGGAACCAACAGGAATAAGGGTGGGCAGGGTCACAGTGGAATCAGAAAACAATATTGGGAATTTTAATTGGGAGCCAATTTAGGTCGCAGAAACATTGGAGCACAATGACTAGGAGCATAAGTAGGCCATTCAGCCCCTCGAACCTACTCTTTCATTCAATACAATCATGGCTGATCATCGAGCTCAATTACCTAAGTCAACCCTCCCCCGACATCCGTTGATCACTTTTGCCATAAGAATTAGTCCTTCTTGAAAATATTTAATGTTTTGGCCTTGACCACTTCCTGTGGTGGGAGCTCACTAATTTTTCCTCATCTCAGTCCTAAAAAGTCTACCTCTTATCCTTAAACTCTAACCTCTGGTTCTTGACTCCCCCACCATCAGGAACATCCTTCCTGCATCTAACTTGTCTAGCCCTGTTTATAGATTTCCGTGAAATCTCGCTTCATTCTTCTAAATTCCAGTGAATATAATCCTAGGAGAAAGGGACCACTGCAGATGCTGGTGAGAAGAGTCAAAAAGTGTGGTGCTGGAAAAGCACAGCAGGTCAGGCAACATCCGAGGAGCAGGAGAGTCAACATTTTGAGCATAAGCTTTTCATTTCTGATGAAGGACTCATGCTCGAAAAGTCAATTCTCCTGCTCCCTGGATGCTGCCGGACCAGCTGTGCTTTTCCAGCCTCACCCTTTTTGAATATACTTTAATCCTAACCGACTCAACCTTTCCCATACGTCAGTCCTGCCGTCCCAGGAATCAATTTGGTAAACGTTCACACTATAGCAAGAACATCCTTACTCAGATAAGGACGATACAATATTCCAGGTGTGACCTCACCAATGTCCTGTATAATTACCATAAGACATCCTTGTTCCTGTCCTCGAATCCTCTCACTATGAAGGCCAACATATCGTTTGCCTTCTTTACTACCTGTTGCACCTGCACGCTTACTTTCAGTGACTGGTGAATGAGGAATCCCAGGTCTTCAGAAAAGATTTACAAGGATGTTGCCAGGGTTGGAGGATTTGAGCTGTAGGGAGAGGTTGAATAGGCTGGGGATGTTTTCGCTGGAGCATCGGAGGCTGAGGGGTGACCTTATAGAGATTTATAATATCATGAGGGGCATGGATAGGGTAAACAGACAAAGTCTCTTCCTGGGGTCTCCAGAACTAGAGGGCATTGGTTTAGGGTGAGAGGGGAAAGATATAAAAGAGACCTCAGGGGTAACTTTTTCACACAGACGGTGGTATGTGTATGGATTGAGCTGCCAGAGGAAGTGGTGGAGGCTAGTATAATTGCAACATTTAAAAGGCATCTGGATGGGTATATGAATAGGAAGGGTTTGGAGGGATATGGGCCAGGTGCTAGCAGGTGGGACTAGATTGGGTTGGGATATCTAACCGGCATGGACGAGTTGGACCGAAGGGTCTGTTTCCGTGCTGTACACCTCTATGACGCTATGATTCCCCTCTATAAATGTAAAGCCATTCAAATAATAATCTGCCTTCCTGTTTCTGCTCACAAGTGAATAACCTCACATTGACCAACATTATACTGTCCCTGCCATGCATTGGCTCATTCACTCAGCCTGTCCATATCTCACTGCAACATCTCACAGCTCATCTTTCCACCCAGATTTGTATCATTAGCAAATTTTAAGATATTACATTTTGCTCCAGTGTACACTGGTGTGGCGGATAAATGGGACTTGGTGCAATTTTGGACAGAGTCAAAGTTATAGAGGTTACTGAGATCAACCAACAATGAGTTGGAATAGTCAGGCCTTCTGGATGTTGAAGTTCTTTGTTTGGATGGTGGATAGTGTGAGTGGACATTCATGATACTTGCTTGGGAACAGGTGCAGCAGTGGGTCAAATATGCGTCTTCCACCCCTGTGGCTGGCATTCAAATTCAGCCTCGATCCGACTCCTGAGCTTTCATCATAATTTATCTGAGTTACACTCAATATGGGCACTCGAATACTGGCCCCAATCACCTGGAGTCGGAAGATAGAGGGAGAACCCACACTTGATAAATCCAGCTAGAACACCTCAAATGGCTTCATAGAGGTAGTTTCAGCCAAATGTTGACACCTAACCACACCAGGAGATTAGAATGGGTGACGAAAGTCTTGACCAAAAAAGTAAGCTTAAAGGCATCGAATAGGACAAAATGTGCATGTGTGTGCATGCGCATGGGTGTGTGTGGGCGAATATGTGCCTATGTGTGGGAAGATGTGTATGTGTGTGGGGGCGAATATAAATGTGTAGGTGAGTATGAGCATTGTTTGTGTGTGTGAGAAACAAAGAATATGTACTTGTGTATGTAGGTGAATAGAAGTGTGCAGGTGAGTGTGAATTGTGTGCGTGTGTATGTGAGAGATTTCAGAGTTTGGTAAACAGAAATCTGAAAGTGAGGCCACCGATGACACAGCAATAAAATCTGTGGCTGAAGGGGTAGCCGGAATTCAAGGAGCTCAAGAGATCTGGTGGTTGGGGTTGGTGGTGTAGTAATTGTGCTGCAGAAGGTTACAGAGATAAAGGCAGGGATTTTAAATGTTTCTGTAGCCCAAGGGGTGGACGCCAATGACATGCATCAGAGATGAGTTTACTCAGCATGGACTCAGGGGCATTAGGCAGCCCTCTCTAAGGAGACAAATAGCTTGGAAAGCCTGAAGTCTCGATGGGATTTGCCTTCAGTTATGACTGCAACATTTTAATTTATCTCAGAATCTGATACATTTTCCCCTCGGGTTTCTCTGATTTAATTATGTTTTATAGCATTACTTAAAGTCGTTGCAGGCGCCTGATCAGGAATACAGTGAATAAGGTCAGAAAAATCGAAAATAGACGAACTTACACACTACAAACAAATGCCGATTCTGCTTTGTGCCTTATTTCTTTGGTGTTAACACAGCAAATTGAGCTGACCTACATTCCCATCACTGAATATTCAACACAGCTAGGGGTGAAAACTGGACTAAACACTGTAAATGGTTTCCCCTGTGACAGCAGTTCAGCACCGGCAGCATTACTGAAGGAACCTTTAAGTTTCGTACATGGGATGTTTCAGGATGATACCCTGTTAACTCGTGCACAAAGTCAAACTCCAACGTCTTACTGAAATAAATTCCAAACCTTTTGTACTTATTAGCTGCTCACTGATGGCATCAAACTCTCCCTGGTGAAAACCTACTCATTCAAAAGGTGGCTTTTCAATTCCTCCAGTCTGCACAGAGTAAGAAAGTGCTTTTTTGGCTAATTTTGGAGTTGGGGTTGACAGGAACAGTCTCTGACCTGGAAACATTACGAACCATTGATCTAACATTGTAAAGAGTTCAGGCAATGGGAGATACTGTTAATCAACATGGGGAAAGTCAGGAAAGTGAAGTCACGGATTATCGGATCAGCCATGATCTCACTGAATGGCAGAGCAGACTTGATAGGACGGATGGCCTGCTCCTGCTCATGTGTCTTACGTTTGTTTTTGAGGAGACAACACCTTGATGTGTTACTTGTTGACCCTCTACCCCTTGGCTGAAATATCTAATCTCAGAAACTAGTCTATTACATGGGTATGTCTGCCAAATGAAACTCTAACTGCTGGATTTCCTTCATGTCGGGTCTGGGGAGAATGCATTGACCAGACTTATTCAGGACTGCTAAGGTTAGTAATCTGCTGCTGTCACTGTCACTGAGGAGCCTGTGATCAGAGGGAGAAATTTCAAAGAGTTTACATCAGGCCAGGATTACTCAAGACAGTGGAAGACCTACCATCATTGTTCTCTCCACTCAGTTAACAGATTGCGCAGTCGCCACTTGATTGATCTCCCAGAATTTGGCATTGTGGGTCTACTTACATTAAATGGAGTGCAGCAGTTCCAGAGGTTACCTGACTCTACCTTCTCAAGAACAATTGGTGATGGGGAATATATGTTGACCAAGCCAGCAAAACCCACATCCTCTGCATAAATAGTAAAAAAAACTTGCGTCGCTGAGAAAACATCAAGTTTCTTGATAAAGACTGGAGGCTCACTGGACCTGAAACGTTAACTCCAATTTCCCTCCACAGATGCTTCCAGACATACTGAGATTTTCCAGCAATTTATGCTTTTGTTTGAGATTTCTTGATATATCGCTGTCCATTTTGTTAAAAAAAATTCCCACTTCGATCTGAAGTGTAAAATGTTACTTGGAAGAGCACCATTTGTTCCCCTTTCTATGGTTCATTCAAGTAACTATCCAAACCAGAGGAAGAAAGAATTAAAATGTTGATAAATGCTCTAAGAATTCTTCTTACATTTGTTTGATAAAAGGATTGCAAGTATTAGTCGCTATTTGCCTGCTGGTCCATCTCACTTCAATTTGAATTTTCTTCCAACAATAAATTTGATGTCGGTATTTAGCCTGCGCTAGACAATTCAATTGGAATTTGCTTGCCTGTTCATCCAATGAAACACGAATATACGATGAGTAGGCTATGAGAAATTCCATTTCAAAAATGTTTATTAATCACACTGACCCATTCACAGCATGAACAGATTTCAGATCAGAGAAAGTCAAGGTGCCATATCAAATTGCCATGAATAAAGATAAGAGTCATAACAAATCTTATAATTCATTGTATACAAAGCTCTTGCTAAAATGTTAATATTGTTCGTGGTAATTTGCAGTTAGATTGTGTGGTACCTGCTTCAGTGAACTTGTTTAGGTTCATTCAACTCATATGGACATTAATTATCACCTTAAACACCAGTCTCAACTTCATTATTTTGTTCACTAATTACTTTTCACGTTTGTTTCAAAGGATAAGTTACAATATTCCAACGGAGATATGAAAATGTTCCAAACTTAGTCACCCATTTAAACTGGGTGCCTGTTCTGCTATCATGACTGCTCTGTTCATTCACTGAATCCACCCAACGGAGAGGTTGTTTCTCCTTTTGGAGAGTTGAAGGCCAGAGAGAATAATCTCAGAATAAGGGGCATACACTTAAGACAGAGGAGGAGGAATTTCTTCTCTGAGAGGGCAATGGATCTGTAGAATCTTCATTAAGAGGGCTACAGAGGCTGTGTTGGTAAGGATATTCAAGGCTGAGATAGACAGATTTCTAACCAGTAAGGGAATCAAGGCAGGCTAGTGGAGTTGAGGATTATCAGATCAGCCATGAACAACCAATGAATGGCAGAACCAGTTCGATGGCCTGAATAGCCTACTTCCTCATCTATGCCTAATGGTGTTATGGTCAAACCTAAATTTCTCTGTTCTTTCCTGTAAAAGCACTGCCTCAGACTGAGGTATTGGACATTCTCTGTAACCTCAACCAGGAAGTCATTTTTCACATATTCTGAGTTAACAGAGAATATGTGTTACGGAGGACAACATCACAGCTGTGTCAGGTCCTGCTCCGATTGGTCTTTGACACATGTCCACTTCATCACTAACTTCTTCCGACCTGTGTAACAGCTCCCAGCTCAGTGCCTGCCTCAGCCCTTTTTATTCCAGTATTCTCTTGACCAGCCTCTCCTCCATAAATCTGAATACATCTGATTCATTTCAAATCCCTCCCTGACCTCATCCTATTTCAGGAATCTCACCTTCCAGTCCTGTGCAATCTCTACAGTCCTCTAATTCAAAATTCAGCATCGCCAACTTTGACCACTTCATCATTGGGGACTGTACCTCTTCCTGCCTCGGCCCTAAACCCTGGAATTCACTCCGTAAACTATTTGTTACAACGTTGGGCAGAGTCATTATAGATTGAGAGGCAGGAAGTTAGAATTGGGCTTGTGTAAAATTGTAAAATGCTTGCGGAGAAAAGCATTGCATGGTCCCTTTAAAAGATGGTGCTTTTTCAGTGCCTAGAGATTTAAAATGGATGTCTGTGAGTAACAGCTTGAAATGTTTGCAAGTACACAAAGAGAACTGAAACATTTGTATCGAAAGGCAATACAGTTAGCAGGCCAAGCAGCAGTTTTTAACAAGACAACAGACTTTTAGATTTAGCCAGTCAGTTTGAACTAGGCATTTAGATACCAAAAACCTATTAAATTTAAATCTGATGGTTTTGAAAACATAGGATCAATCCTATTATAAGAAATATTGATATGTCATCAAGGGTATAAAAAAAAGAGGCAGTTGGACAAAGACTCCAGAGCTAACTGCCATCCACCAGAGCTCACGGCCATTAGCTCTCTCTCTCGAGAGAGAGAATCGCTGGCTCTCATAGCCTCATCTATGTCTCAGAGAAAGCACCATTTAAATAACAATGGAGAAGCATTCATGACAGAAGAACCGACACAGAACATTCCAGAAGATACATAACCTGGCTGTAATTTTAAAAGACTAAATTCTATTTTTGTTATATGAGTGGGTCTTATATTTATTGGAACAGCATACAATTAGAATCTTGTTTTTTTTTATATTACTTACAGCGTGGAAACAAGCCCTTCGGCCCAACAAGTCCACACCGACCCGCAACCCACCCAGACACATTCCTCGACACCAAACACTACGGACAATTTAGCATGGCCAATTCACCAAACCTGCACATTTTTGGATTATGGGAGGAAACCCACACAGACACAGGGAGAATGCACAAAGTCCACACAGAGTCGCCTGAGGCGGGGATTGAACCCGGGTTTCTGGTGCTGTGAGGCAACAGTGCTAACTGCTGTGCCACTGTGCCGCCCATGTTTTAATCAGGAATAGTAAGTAGTTAGAAGGGATTTATTTGGTTTGTTAGTAATTTGTTTCGGCTGTGTTCATTGCTGGACTTAGATAAATAAATTGTTATTTGTTGATTTTAAAGAGAGTGTCAGGGAAATTATTTTACGTAACCACAAAAGATTGCTGAAAAGCAGGTTACACCACTTTTCACACTCTCGCTCCTCCTTGGGTGCTTCGGCTTTAGTTCTCGGGGCGGGGGTGTCAATCTCCACTTTATAACATATTCCACCTTCTAACACCTCACTCCTCTTTTATGATGTGGCCCATGTGACTGAACTTCAGACCACCTATCCCATGTCTCCTTGTGCAGCTTTGTTTGACAATGCTCCTATGTGGAATGTTGAAGCATTTTGTTACATTAAACATGCTATATAGATGCAAATAAAAGCAAAATCCTGCAGATGCTGGAACTCTGAAATACAAACAGTTGATGCTGGAGAAAGTTAGCAAGTCCAGTACCGTCACAGTTTGTTCCAATCACTCTTCCTCCCCTTCTGTCTACAAAAGAAACAGAACATTTCCTATCCCATTTTTGTTCAGAAGGAGACTCATCCTGAAACATTAAATATGACTCTCTCTCTTCAGAAGCTGCTTGACCTGCTGAGATTCTCAAGCACTTTCTGTTTTTATTTCATTTATTCTATATATGCAAGCTATTGTTGTTTCACACATCCATTCGGAAAATAAAACGTGAAGGTTGATATTCCAAGAAATCAAAACAGACATGTCAGTACAGCCACTAACCAGGAAGGTTTAGATTCTAAGTATGTCAGTTAGCTCGCTGAGCTGGATGATTTGTTTTCAGACGTTTCATCACCATGACTAGGTAACATCATCAGTGAGTCTCTGGTGAAGCACTGGTGATATGTCCTGTCTTTCTATTTATAGGTCTTGGTTTTTTAAGGTGGGTGATGTCATTTCCAGTTTTTTATTTCAAAGGAAGGTAGATAGGGTCTAAAGCAGAATGTTTAATGATGGAGTTCCTCTAAGAGTTCTTGTGCGTGTCTTTGTTTTGTCTGTCTTAGGATGTGTGAGTTGTCCCAGTCAAAGTGGTGTCCTTCTTTGTCTGTACGTATAGAAACTAGTGATAGTGGGTCATGTCTTTTGGTGGCTATTTGGTGTTCGTGTATCCTGGTGGCAAGTTTCCTGCTAGTTGGTCCGACGTAGTTTTTTTCACAGTTCTTGCATGGTGTCTTGTAAATGAAGTTAGATTTGTTTGTAGTATCTAATGGATCCTTTAGTTTCATTAGTCTCTGTTTAAGTGTGCTGGTGGGTTTGTGGGCTATCATGATGCCAAGGGGTCTGAGTAGTCCGAAAGCCATTTCTGATATGTCTGATGTACGGTAATGTGGCTATAGTTTTTGGTTGTGCTGTGTCTGCTTGTTTGCGTTTGTTTATGAGGAATCGGCAGATTGTGTTTATTGGGTACCCGTTTTTTTTTAAAACGTTATATAGATATTTTTCTTCTGCTGTTTGTAGTTCTTGGGTGCTGCAGTGTGATGTAGCTCATTGAAATAATATCTTGTTTCAGCTCCGTTTGTGGGTGTTGGGATGATTGCTTCTGAAGTTAAGTATTTGTTCTGTGTTTGTTGCTTTTGTGTAGACGCTAGTTTGAAGCTCTTCATTAACTGTACATTCAACTGTCACATCTCGGAATGGAAGTCTGTTGTCGTTCTCCTTTTTTGTACATTTTACACCTGTCAGGATATTGTTGATGGTGTTGTATGTTTCCTCAAATTTGTTCCATTTTGTCATGACAACGGCTTCATCCAAGTAGTGGACCCAAAGTATAGGTAGGATAGATGGGAGGGCAGTTTGTTCAAGTCTCTGCATTACTGCTTCCCCAATGAGCTCTGATATTGGTGATCCCATAGGTGTTCTGTTGACTTGTTTGTAGGTTTTGTTATTAGATTCTTTTTTCTAAACTGTATCGTTATCATATTACAATCTGTAAGTAATGGGCCATAAATGGACAGCAGGAACAGTTCTCATCTTCATGTAGTAAGGATAATTCAGTCGCATGTCAGTTAGTTCAAGAAAGAATCGTACTGAGAGGTTATAATGAAAGACATAACAGGTTGGCGATACTTTCTTCAGGAAAGAGCTGACTAATTGATAACCTGATAAGATCTTTGGGATAATGAAAGAATTAGATCAGATGAATAGGGTACAGAAAACAGGAGCGGGAGTCGGCCATTCAGCCCTTTGAATCTGCTCTGCCATTCAACATGATCGTTACTTTACTCCCTATCCGCTATGTGCCCTTGAGCTCTGAGAATTATATTTAACTCCACCTTGATGACAAAATATGCTTCCAGTTGCTTGTGAGATCACAATTAATGGGCCATTTTCCTAAGGGTGTCACTGGTGAGTTTAACAGGGAATTCAGGAGAAACATTGGTACTGAAAGAATAGTCAGAAAATTGAACTGTTTCCCTCATGAGAAGCTTTGGCTAATAACATAGACGGAGATTCAGGGAGAGGGATTGTAACCATATGGTGGGAGAAAGGAAATGGTTTGTGATATATAAACTGACTTGGATGAAAATGTAGTTGAATGGGTTAGCAGGTTTATAGATGACACAAAGATCGATGGAGTTGTGGATAGTTTAGAGGGTTGTCAAAGGGTACAACAGGATAGACATCAGTTGCAGATCTGCATGGACAAGTTGTATCTAAGGGTCTGTTTCCCTGCAGTTCATTTCTATGATTCTCTATCCTCAGAGAAATGGCAGATGGAGTTTAATCCAGGCAAGTGTGAGGTGCTGCACTTTGTGAGATCAAATGTCAAGGAAAAGTATACAGTTAATGGCAGGACCCTGAACAGCATTGAGGTGCAGGGGATCTTGAGGTTCAAGTCCACTGCTCTCTAAAAGTGGGCAAACAAGTAAAGAGGCTGGTAAAGAAGGTGTATGGCAGGGAACTGAATACAAGAGTCAGGATGTCATTTTGCAGCTTTATAAGACTTTGGTTAGGCCGCACCCCTACAGTATTCCATTTAATTCTGGAAGGATGTGGAGGCTTTGGAGAGGGTGCAGAAAATGCTGCCCGGATTAGAGGGTATGAGCTATAAGAAGAGGCTAGAAAAACTCAGGTTGTTTTCTCTGGAGTGGCAGAGGCTGACAGGAGACTTGATAGAAGTCAGTAAAATTATGAGAGACATAGATAGGGGTAATGGTCAAAATCTTCACCACCCGCCCCCCCCGAGTTGAAATATCTAAAACTATGGGGCAAACACTTGAGGTGAGGGGGGGCAAGTTCAAAGGAGATGTGAGGAGCACGTTTTGTTTTACACGGGGAGTGGTAGGAGTCTGGAGTGCGCTACCAGAGGTGGTGGTGAAGGCAGACAGGATTGGGGCACTTAAGAGGCTTTTAGATAAGCACATGTCTGTGCAAAGAATGGAGGGATATGGACCAAGGACAGGCAGAAGGGATTAGTTTAGTTGGTGTCATGTTTGATACAACATCATGGGCCAAAGGGCCCATTCCTGTGCTGTACTGTTCTATTTTCAAGGGATAGTAATGTGGGATTAGATGAAGTGGGAGGAATTGAAAAGTGTGGCGCTGGAAAAGCACAGCAGGTCAGGCAGCATCTGAGGAGCAAGAGAATCAACATTTCGGGCTGAGGGGGAAGGGGGCTGAGAGGTAAATAGGAGGGTGGGGAAGGCGATGGGTAGCTGCAGGTGGAGGGTGATGGTGATGGGCTGGAATGGAGGGTGGAGTGGATAGGTGGGAGGGAAGATCAAGAGGTAGGACAGTTCAAGAGGGCAGTGCCAAGTTGGAAGGCTGGATCTGGGATGAGGTGGGGGGAGGGGTGATGAGGAAACTGACGAAGTTAACGCTGATGCCATGTGGTTTGAAGGTGGGAGGAGATAAAATTGAAGCCTCTGAACTCTAATACAAACCTATTGGGCCCTTCTTGTGCTGCAAACAATCAGCAACTTTGTATTCAGCAAACTAGATACCAATTTCATTTTTAATTCTACTCAGCTCACACTAACGCTCGTTAAATTGATGAAAATTCCAACAATTTCACAAGATCCCTGCTAGAATAATATGTAGACATGCTACCTATAACTGACAGTAACTTCACTGTCTGGTTTGCACAGATACATCAAGGGAGAGACAGTTTAATTACTCCAAAAAAATTGGACGGTCTCAGGAGAATTTAAGCAGGAAGCCTCATTTTTCTTTTTTTTTTGTTCACCAGATATGCATTTCAAATGTATAATTATTATTGACTTGAAGTTGGTTTTGTCAGAGTTTTCCAAAGTTACAAACATTCACTATAATACTCAGCTGAAAATAACACACATAACCAAAGTTAAAAACCCCACAACACCAGGTTATAATCCAACAAGTTTATTTGAAAGTACTTCTGTTGGACTATAACCTGGTGTTGTGCGATTTTAACTTTGTCCATCCGAGTCCAACACCTGCACCTCCACATCACACATAATCAAGACAGCCCACTTAAGAGTGGCCCTCAACTAGACAGCTAACTCGTATATAACAGCAAAATACTGCAAGATGCCTTAAATCTGAAAATTGCACTTAGAATGCTGGAGAAACCCAGCAGGTCTGGTACCGAATCATCAGACTGTGACCCACAGTTCGGGACACACTCGCCATTGTGAACACCCTCTCTGCATCGACCCTGTCTTGTCCTGTTAGAATTTCATAAGTCTTGATGAGATCCCCCCTTCATTCGTCTGAACTCCAGCCAAAACAATCCTAACGTAGTCAATCCCTTCTCATATGTCAGTCCCACCATCCCCGCAATCAGCCTGATAAACCTTCACTGCACTCCCTCAATGGTAAGAGCAAGAGTGTACTTGGAAAACACAGAGGGATATCTGAAGACGACTTGCAGGAGCCTTGATCACAACTGCATTGAGAAAAGATAGAGACAAGATAATTTGTAACTGAGAGAACGTACAGCGGCTAAAGGAAGGATATGGATGCTGTAGAGAAGGAAGTCAGCTGTCCTGACCTGGTCTGACCAACATGTGACTCCAGACCACAGGAACGTGGCTGACTCCAAACTGCCCTCTGGGGCAATTAAAAATAGGCAACAAATGCTGTCCTAGACAGTGATGCCCACACCTCACGAACAAATAAAAAATAAATTGCAAGATATTTGCCAGATGACTGAGAATCTCTTTGATTCTGAATGATAACAGAAACCACTGTGGCAACAACACTCCAAGGTTTGGATGAACCTTGTTTTCCTCCAGGGCTATAAGGTTGTAGCATCAAGTAGCACTGAAGGAGGCTGTTGGGCCCATTGTGCCTGCTGCACCTCACTGAAAGAGCTATCCATTTGGTTCTCTTTTCTCCAAATTGCTGGTTATGTTTTTCCCCCCAGTTTAACTGCTCCCTTTGGAAAGTGTTGCCTTACTTCTGTTTCCACCCTCCGTGCAACAGTGAGAACATATGGAGGTGAAAGGAAGGAAATAGACACTTTCGGGAAGGAAATGAAAACTCAAAGAACTGCGGATGCTGTAAATAAGAAACAAAACCAGAAATTGCTGGAAAAACTCAGCAGGTCAGGCAACATCTCTGAAAAGAAATCAAAGTTAATGTTTCGGGTCGGGTGACCCTTCCTCAGAACTGATGGTAGCTAGGAAAATGTCAGTTTTTGTGCAGAAGATAGGGGGGGAGGGGGTAAGGAGTAAATGATGGGTGGGGTTAGAGCCCAGAGAGAGAGAAGAATAGTTGGACATACAAAGGAGTGGATTACGATCTGCCAAGGAGGGTGAATAGCTGTTCATGAAACTGTTACTCCATTGCTAATAATAGGAAGGAAGTCTGCTTTTGTTACTGGAGGTCTGGTCTACATGTGATTCCAAACACACTGCAATGTAGCTTGACTCTTAACTGCCTTCTGGGCAGTTAGGGATGGGCAATTAATGCTGTCTAAGCCAGTGATGCCATGTCCAATGCACGACAAGTTGATCACATAAAGGATAAGACAAGATTGAGTTTTTTGAAGAAGTAACAAAGAAGATTGATGAGGGCAGAGCAGCAGATGTGATCTATATAGACTTCAGTAAGGCGTTCGACAATGTTCCCCATGGGAGACTGATTAGCAAGGTTAGAAGGAATACAGGGAGAACTAGCCATTTGGATACAGAACTGGCTCAAAAGTAGAAGACAGAGGGTGATGGTGGAGGGTTGTTTTTCAGACTGGAGGCCTGTGACCAGTGGAGTGCCACAAGGATCGGTGCTGGGCCCTCTACATTTCGTCATTTACATAAATGATTTGGATGTGAGCAAAAGAGGTACAGTTAGTAAGTTTGCAGATGACACCAAAATTGGAGGTGTAGTGGACAGCAAAGAGGGTTACCTCAGATTATAACAGGATCTTGACCAGATGGGCCAATGGGCGGAGAAGTGGTAGATGGAGTTTAATTCAGATAAATGCAAGGTGCTGCATTTTGGGAAAGCAAAT
>NC_057719.1:9553987-9578777 GCF_004010195.1 Chiloscyllium plagiosum
TGTATGGAATGAGCTGCCAGAGGATGTGGCGGAGGCTGGTACAATTGCAACATTTAAGAGGCATTTGGATGGGTATATGAATAGGAAGGGTTTGGAGGGATATGGGCTGGGTGCTGGCAGGTGGGACTAGCTTGGGTTAGGATATCTGGTCGGGTTGGACCAAAGGGTCTGTTTCCATGCTGTACATCTCTATAACTCTAAAAGCTAGGACCCAAGGAACAGTGGTTAGCACTACTGCCTCACAGCACCAGAGACCCAGGTTCAATTCCCGTCTTGGGCAACTGTCTGTGTGGAGTTTGCATATTCTCCCCGTGTCTGCGTGGGTTTCCTACAGGTGCTCTGGTTTCCTCCCACAGTCCAAAGATGTGCAGGTTAGGTGAATTGGCCATGCTAAAGGCTCGTAGTGTTAGGTGAAGAGGTAAATGTAGGGGAATGGGTCTGGGTGGGTTGCTCTTTGGAGGGTCGGTGTGGACTTGCTTGGCCAAAGGGCCTGTTTCCACACTGTAAGTAATCTAACCTAAAACTGATCTGATATCAAGGTAACGTAGAGGAAATATTTGGTTCTGTCAATGAATTAAAAAGTTTGATTTTAGCTGTAAGTTGCTAATTACATCATCAGTTAACAAGCCTGCAGGAGTTAATGTACTATGGCAGAGCCTGAATTATCGTGCACAGTTGCAGCTGTCAGTCAATCAATGTTAATTCAACCCCTTTGCGCTGTCAATCTGAGTAACCTCCTTTCCCTTTTCAAGTACATGTCTAATTCTTTTTTGAAAATTAGTGTTCAATTCACTGCCATCACCCTTTCAGGCATTGTATAAGAACACACTGCATTAAAACACTTCTCATTTCCCTTTCAGTCCTTTTGCCAGTTATCTTGAATCTTTGTCACATGGTTACTGACATTCCAGCCAACTGATTTGCCCCATCTACTCTAACTAAACCCTATATCACTTAAACCCAGGAGATATCTGGATGAGGGACCGGAAAATTGTCAATTTTGAACTCAGTCAATGCAATTAGTTTTAAGGAGCTTTGTGAAGGGGTGAAGAGAGATGTGGAGTACAAGGGTTTGGAAAAAGAGTTCCAGAGTTTCATCTTAAGCCATAATTAAAGAGATAATTAAAATTGTGAGGGTGCAAGAGGTGGGAGCTGATTTAATATCCTGGCACTTATGTAATCATACATGTTGGTTACCTAAAAGCCATTGTTATTGCTGCTATGAGGTTTGAAAGAGAAAGAAATAAAGGGGTGTAGAAAATCAGAGAACGAGTAGTTGGTTGAATATTATGCTAAAATGATACAAGGCAGCTGATTGAGAATAGTGCATCACTTTGAGCAATGGGAGAGGCAATGGCCTAGTGGTATTAACAGTGGGCTGTTCACCCAAAGACCAAACTAATGTCCTGGGAACCCAGGTTTGAATCCCACTGTGGCAGATGGCAGAATTTTAATTCAATTTAAAAATAAATCTGGGATTAAGAGTCTAATGATGACCATGAATCCATTGTTGATTGTTGGAAAAACCCACCAGGTTCACTAATGTCCTTTTGGGAGGGAAGCCGCCATTCTTATCGCTGGACTGTTAGCCCCCAGGGCTCAGATAATGTTCTGAGGACCCAGGTTTGAATCCGACCATGGAAGGAGACAGAACTTGATAAATATCTGGTATTAAGAGTCCAATGATGAGCATGAAACCATTGCTGATTGTTGGGGGAAAACTCACCTGGTTCACTAATGATCTTTTGGGAGGGGAAACTGCCATCCTTACTGGGTCTGGTCTACATGTGACTCTAGACCCACATCAAGGTGGTTGGCTTTTCAAAGGGACAGTGTGGACTCAATGGGCCAAATGGCCTCCTTTCACACTGCAGTGATTATCTCTGGATTAAAAAAAATTAATCTGCTATGATGGGATCTGTACCCAAGTTCCCAGAACATTACCTGGGTGTCTGGGTTGATATTCTTAAAACAATACCATGAGACATCACTTCCCACAGGAGATGGGGGAAAGGCAGGAGATTGACACTACTGATAGAACTGATGCAGACTCGATGGGCTAAATGGCATCCTTCTGTGGCAATAACAATGCTGTGACTATGTGAACTAGATGCTACAAGAAGAGGAGGTGGGCGTGGAATGCTGAGGTCAATCTGAAGGTGCACTTTTACTTCCTGCATTCACTTGATGACTTTGTATTGCAGAACACCTCATTGTACAAGGAAGTAACGGGTGAGGAAGGCTGTCAGAGGCGATGCGCCTTTAAGTTATCCAGAACAACGGCTTTTGTTCTGCCAGTCAGCTGTTTCTTGAATGATCGGATGGCTTTAACAACCAATATTCAGCCTGGGAAACCTTTTCACATTTTGATCACGCTATTCGTGAAGATCCTCCTGACACCTTAAGCTTGTCTCATGCTAATTTGAGCCAGTGCCCCAAAGTTCCATTATCGCAATTTAATTTGAAGCAATGTTCCATTTTTTCCCATGTCATTCATAATTTTACCTTTGAAATCCCCCCTATTCTTGACTGAAAAGCCTGAAGCAACCTCGGAAAGTGATATTTTTCAACTGCCTTCTTTGAAAGGATGCTAGCACTGGTGTAATTTCAGCTGGGGTCAGGCAGTGGGTTAATTGTTTTACCAAGTCCGCGTTTCCCATACTTCTTATTCATGAGCTGTCCCGAAAAGCAAGTTAGTCTGTCAGACAAGAAAGAGTGTGCTTGTATTATGGAAGGATGGATTCAGTTCTCAGTTTTTCCTGCTCTCCCTTTTTCCCAAAGTGGTATCCACCTCCCCCCCCCCCACACACACGCGCATGCAAACTCGTGCCAGCACTCACACCAAGAATTTAATGTTTGGACCTTGTCATTAAAAAAATAGTGACTTATCAACTAGCCACAAAACGCCACGACCAGCTATCCTTAGTAGCCACACACGCAGACGACAAGCAACATGAATTCGACTGGGACAACACTACCATTATAGGGCAAGCCAAACAAAGAACAGCCAGGGAATTCCTAGAAGCATGGCACTCATCCACAAACACATCGACCTGGACCCAATATACCGGCCACTACAGCGGACAGCTGAAACTGACAACCGGAAGCGGCAGGGACAGGCCACAACAAATGCTGGAGAAAACACCACAGAAGTGCTTCAAAGGAGGCTCCCAAGCACTGAGGATGTCACCTAGACAGGGGATGAAACATTTGCAACAAAAATTTCCAGCTCGGCGAACAGAACCACAACAACGAGCACCCGAGCTACAAATCTTCACCCAAACTTTGAAATAGTGACTTAGCCTGGAACTGGCAGGTTTTGTGTATGGAAATTTGTAAATGACCTGTAACCACAGTGGGTCACTAAGCAGTATTAAGACATTGAATCCAACACGGACCATTCAGCTCATCCAGACTGCTCCCCCACTCTGTGAGATCATGACTAATCTGATAATCCACAAATCCACTTCCCTGCCTCTATCTCAGCTTTGAATATACTTAATAACCCAGCCTCAGTAGCTCTTTGTGATAAAGAATTCCACAGATTTATGACACTTCAAGAGAAGAAATTCGTCCTCATCTCTGTCTTAAATGGACATCTTCGTATTCTGAGATTATGCGCCCTGATCTCCCACAAGGGGAAACAACCTCTCAAGATTGACCCTGTTGAGTCCCTTAAAGACTTGTGACGAGCCTAGATTTGCAGAGTTATTTTGTGCAGAGAATCCAAAGGAAATGCCTGAGTAGATCTTTCCTTGGGCAGTACAACAATGAGTCCATCCCCGATCCAGCCCTCGGTAAAGTAGGAACAACTTTTACAACAAATGCATGATGCGCCATGAGGTGAAGCTCAAAATACTTACACTCCCATCGACTCCATGTCTATAGATACTCTTGCGAATTGCTAACTGGATATTCTTTCTCCATTTTAATTATCTTTTGATCATACAATCAAGATTGCTCACATTAAGACATTCCCATCCTATTTACAGGGGAAGGTGCAACTACTGTTGCTTACATACATATGGTCAGCATTCTTTACTCATCAATTTGATTTGATTGTTGAGAAGCAGAAGTGCTAGAGACAAAAGAAACTGCAGATGCTGGAATACGAAGGAGACAAGCAGAAGGCTGGAAGAACACAGCAAGTCAGGCAGCGTCTGGAGGTGGAGAAGTCAATTTTTTGGGTATGACCCTTCTTCAGGACTGGGGGTTGGGGAACTGCAGATAAAGGGTGGGGGGGGCATGGTTTAGTGGGGAAATGGGCAGAAGAGTGAGGTAGTGATGGAGTCATTGAGATGTACAGCATGGAAACCCTTCAGTCCAACTCCTCCATGTTGACCAGATATCCCAACCCCTCATTTTCAGTACAACAATGAGTCCATCTCTGATCCAGCCCTCGGTAAAGTAGGAACAACTTTTACAACCAATGCATGATGCGCCATGAGGTGAAGCTCAAAATACTTACACTCCCATCGACTCCATGTCTATAGATACTCTTGCGAATTGCAACTGGATATTCTTTCCCCATTTTAATTATCTTTTGATCATACAATCAAGATTGCTCACATTAAGACATTCCCATCCTATTTTCAGGGGAAGATGCAACTACTGTTGCATACATACATATGGTTAGCATTCTTTACTCATCAATTTGATTCGATTGTTGAGAAGCACAAGTGCTAGAGACAAAAGGAACTGCAGATGCTGGAATCCAAAGGAGACAAGCAGAAGGCTGGAAGAACACAGCAGGTCAGGCAGCGTCTGGAGGTGGAGAAGTCAATTTTTCGGGTATGACCCTTCTTCAGGACTGGGGGTTGGGGAACTGCAGATAAAGGGTGGGGGGGGCATGGTTTAGTGGGGAAATGGGCAGAAGAGTGAGGTAGTGATGGAGTCATTGAGATGTACAGCATGGAAACCCTTCAGTCCAACTCCTCCATGTTGACCAGATATCCCAACCTAAACTAGTCCCATTTGCCAGCACCTGACCCATATCCCTCCAAACCCTTCCTATTCCTATACCTATCCAGATGCCTTTTAAATGTTATAATTGTATCAGCCTCCAACACTTCCTCTGGCAGCTCATTCCATACCTGTACCATCCTCTGCACCAAAAAGTTGCCCCTTAAGCCCCTTTTAAACATTTCCCCTCTCACCTTGAACCTATGGCCTCTAGTTCCCCAACCCAGGGAAAGGACTTTGTCTGTTTACCCTATCCATGCCCCTCATGATTTTATATACTTCTATTAGGTCACTCCTCAGCCTCTGACGCTCCAGGGAAAACAGCTCCAGCCTATTCAGCTTTACCCGATAGCTCAAATCCTCCAACGCTGGCAATATCCTTGCAAATATTTTCTGAATCCTCTCAAGTTTCACAACATTTTTCCGATAGAAGGTAGACCAGCATTGCACACACTGTTCCAAAAGTGGCCTGACCAATGTCCTGAACAGCCTCAACATGATCTCCCAACTCCTTATACTCTATGCATTGACCAATAAAGGAAAGCATATGAAATGCCCTTTTCTATCTACCAGCGACTCCACTTTTAAGGAGTGGAGTCACTTGTCTCTTTGTTCAGTAACACTCTCCAGGATTTTACCTGGGTAGCCTACAGCCCGGAGGACTCAACATTGAGTTCTCCAGTTTTAAGTAACCTTCCCACCCATCCCCCGACTGCCTTTCCAGCCCCTCGTCTTCCCTCGTAATGACCCTTCCATCCAGCTAACAACTGGATTCATCCTCCCATCAACCTATCAGGTCGTACCCCTCACCTGTGTTCACCTACCAACCACCATCTCACCATTCCACCTCTCTCCCCACCCAAATCATCCCCCCACTCTTTATCTGCAGTTCCCCGCACACCCACCTCCATTCCTAAAGAAGGGTTATCCCCAAACAGCCTGGCTTGCTGTGTTCTTCCAGCCTCCTGCTTGTCTACTCAGTACAAATGCTAAGCAGTCAATGGATCAGAATAAGCTCTCAATCTGATGTCTCTTTAATTTCTCAGCACAGTGGTGTGCTTGACTTCAATCGTTGACTTTCCTTCGTCCATTCCAGTCCACCATTCAGTCTGTCCTGTCATCAAGGTGGTTCCATTTATTTCAACAAGGTGACTTCCTCCCTGTCTTCACTCTGCAGGGCCCCTTCAGGGTTTTTTTTTATAGCCTAGTAAAGGCTATTCAGCCCATCATGCCCATGCCTGTCATTGAACATCTATCTATTCTAACCCCGTTTTCCAGCACTTGTCTTGTAGCCTTCTCTGCTATGGCATGTTACAGCCCCATGCCCACAACACCCTGACCAACCCCTATCCATACATGGTCAGATTTAATCGCAAGACCACATCCCCTTAATGTCTGCGTAAGTGCATCAGGCACAAGGAGAAGGGACAAAGTGAAACTTGAGGCTTCTCAAGGCATTCCAACAAGACACGTGATGTGATGTTACTCAGTCAGAAAATGAAGCAATGCAGAGCTATACAGCTTAGCCCCTTCTTACTCTCCGACTTTACTTACAATTTACCCTGTGGGTGGAAGAGGAACACTTTGAGGATCCAACGCCTCGTGGGGGAACACATTATAGCTATAGGTATTGGGTCATTGAGTCAGAGAGAGAATTATAGAGTTTTTACAGCTCAATCAAGGCTATTCGGCCCATTGTGCCCATGCCTGTCATCGAACATTTATCTATTTTAATCCCGTCTTCCAGAACTTGGACTGTAGCCTTCTATGTTATAGCATTTTAAGTGCTCTTCCCCATATTACTTAAACTACATGATGGTTCCATTCTTATAGGCAGTGAGTTCAGGATCCTACACCATCTCAGTAAAAATAATTTTCCTCAAATCCCCTCTAAATCTTGTGCTCCTTATCTTATAGCTGTGCCCCTGGTTATTGACCCTTCTGCTAAGGGAAGACATTTCTGTCTGTCTGATCCCCCTGCCCCCTCCCCACCCCCTAACCTCAGCCCTCTCTGCTTTCAGGAGAACACCTCCAGCCCACCCAACTCTGTTCAAAGCTGAACTGCTTTAGCTGGGCACCATCCTGGTGAATTTCCTCCAGTGCAATCACATCCTTCCATGCGAGTACTCCAGTTATGCCCGAACTAACTGACAGGGGGAATATCTAGATTTTAAGCTGAAGGGATAAATGATATTGCCGCACTAAAACAGCTCAGAGGCTTCTGCCAGTAGGATATCTGTAGCTACTTGTATAAACAAGAGACAGTGTGAAGAAAAACAAATAAAGACAGCCTTGGGAGGAAACAGTGTAGGACAGACACTGATAAAGAGGTGACAGCCACATCTAGGGCAAAATTAACTGTTTACTTCCTGGAATGGGTGAAGGAGACCGTACCGCATTAACCTGGTTGGACATTAGTCTATTTGTAGTCAATAAAGGAAAATTCGAATGTATATAATTAAATGCTAACAGTATAATGATAATCATAGAGAGAATCATAGATTTTTTTATAGCCCAATAAAGGCTATTCGGCCCATCATGCCCATGCCTGTCATCAATCATCAATCTATTCTAACCCCGTTTTCCAGCACTAGGTCTGTTGTCTTCTCTGCTATGGCATTTCAAGTGCCATGGAAGATTTGTTCCAATAACTGAGGCAGATCTCCCCTTGTGTTGCTTGAATAAAATAACAATATGAAAAGCTACACTCAGTCTCCAGCAGTTGATAATTTAAAAATTAAGACAAGACTAAAATTATATACCTTATCACCACAACTCCCTTGTTCTTGTATTCAATACTTTGATTAATAAGGCAAGTATCCCATACATCATCTTGTCCACTTGATACCGCTTTCCCACTGCCTTTAAGAATCTGTAGACACCCACATCAAAGTCCCTCTGATCCTCTGTATTCCCCAGGGTCCTATTCTCACTTACAGTCCTAGAGTCATAGAGATGTACAGCATGGAAACAGACACTTCGGTCCAACTTGTCCATGCTGACTAGTATGTGTGTCACGTTTTTCAGTTTATCACCATTCCCAGTAATGCTTCTCATTCATTAATATTTTTAAATGCACAGTTATTACAATCATGGTCCTAGCATACTTGGTGTGCTTATCCTCCCAAAGTGCACCATCTCACATTTTGACAGTACACTAGACAATTACAGCAACACTCATAACTTCTCTTTGCACTTTGTGAGTCATTTTGTTTTTCTCTTGCCTCCCCACATCTCTTCCCTGGTGGAATTTTAAAGAGCGTTTTAGCTGTTCCAGGAAATTAGCTGTCATTGTGTTGGAAATACGATTTAATCTTTTTCTTGCTGAAGCTTTCATACACAAATCTGATAAGTATTTGGCACAGGATAGATACATAAATGAACACAGACTGTTTTAGTGCTGGTGACTAGCAATGGGAATTCTAGCTGCTTCCACTTTCAGCAGCGTATTCCATCAGAACACCAGGCAAGCAGTATGTTACAAAATCCTTCCTATCTCCTTTTCCCCTTTGTTAGCTTCTGGGTATAGACGTCAGGGAGATTACTTCATGCAAGCCAACTACCAAGAACTGCACAATTCATTGCTTTTTTGTCAGACACAGACTGCAACATTGACCATGGCCGGAGGTACTCTGTGAAGCAATGGGAGCATTAGCACCGTGTTTTGCTGGTATAGAGAAAGCTAGTGGTGTGGAGTAATGGGGAGTCTCCTTTAAAAGTCACCTCCCTACCCAGAACTCCAGATCTCCAATGTGTTACCATGGAGAGGGGCTGAAATGGGTCCACGTGCTTTCCAAACAGACAGGACGAAAGTCACAGATTGTCGGAGATCCAAGAGACAGGAACAGCTCAATTTCTCTCTCTCTCCAATCATTCCACCAACATTTTCACTCAGGTGTAAATATTTGCTAGTCCACCTGCTCAGGGATATTATTACATACCACTGGAGCAGGTGGGACTTGAACCCAAGTCTCTGGCTCAGAGAGATGGAGTCACTACCATTGTGTGAAAAGATCTTCCAGTCAACCAAAGAACAAGATGCTTCTGGAACATTCCCCTTACCCATTGGACTGTCATTACTGCATCTCACTGAACACACTCCCTAACACCAGCAAACAGAAAGCTTCCCTTTCTTCTGTTATTTCATAGACATCTAGAACATAAAGCAAGTTTTTATGGATACAGATATCATAGTGCAAGCCTGATTTTCTTCCCTGTAACTCATGTTAAAAACAGAAATGGGAGTTGGAGCAGATTTAACATTTTGCTGAAGCAAAGTTTGTTTTGTCTTCTTCCATTCTCTAAATTCCTCCTTGTCCATCTATATTTTGTTCATCACTGTCATCACAGAAACTGTCACCCAACCCTCTGACCAAGTGCCATTCCTGATCAATACTTACCAGAGGCAACGTGTAGAATGGCCCTGTTGATTTTCTCTATCTCTCTTCACTTGTCCTCCCATCATTCACTGTCAAGGACCAGGATTTAGCACCCGAACATCATACCACTTGCTGGAAGATCCAGGAAGGACAAGCTAGCCTTGTCACATCGGATTCGATAATTAGGCTGGGAAATGTCTCAGGCCAGGGATGGTTACTAAATACCCATGGGCAAAAGCAGAGAAGTGCTGAATTAACTCTGCGCCAAGTCAAGAGCCTTAGCCTGAACACTGACAAAAAGAAACGCCAGGCTAATGGGCAACTCTCAAGGGTTAGCATTGCAATGGGGCAGAGATATTATTTAAGATGAGGCCATAGCTGGGCCTGACAAATGGTGAAAACCAGGCCGAACAAGGCGGTAGTGGCTGACTTGCAGTTCATGGGAGTAGAACTACGTGTCTTGGAAGGCCCTGTGACATCTCATGACGGAAAATCATAAAGGTTTGGTTGCGAGCTATCGATTGGCTTTTGATCCACCTCTCAAAGAGGATAACAAAAGAATAAGTGACTGAGTGAATGTGTTTGCATGAGATTTTGCATTGGCTTATGCCAATTCATGCAGTCCAAGTTGTTCTTTTATAACGTGCGTTTGTTAAGGCAAATTCGCTAAAGCATGATTGACAAATTGGGGACACTGTTTCTAAAGCACAAACCTTTAAAGCGTGTATTGGTTATAATGCAATTCTGACCCCATTAGTTTAAATGGTGCTACAATTTTCTTATAACATGGGGTTGCATGAGAACAGAACTACCATGTTATAGCAGAACTGACTGTATAGACAGTGTACTCACAAACTGAGAAAACTATGCCTGTAGGTATGGACACATCTCCTTTCCTCATTGGCCTGCATGCCTCAGAGAACACCTTTTGACATCATCGAGACACTCTACATTAGCCAAGCCATCCTTCACCTTTCTCAAAGAATGGTAAACAGGAACAACAACATCTCTCCCATCTCACCATGCACATTTTATCCAGGGTTGAGCAGTATAAACATCACCACCACACAATATGGGGTTGTAATAGAAGACATCTTGCATGGGACAGAAACAATAAAGTGGAAATCATGCTGTACAGTAAGAAAGACACATATTTCTTACTTTAATGAATCCATTTGATAAGCTACAGAATTTGTAGCAAAATACTTTGAGAGAGGTCCAAGGGGAATTCCAAGCCTATCTATGCAATTTGAGCCCACACAGAATCCCATTCCATTCTCTTCGGCGGTGACCATGATGAGGCTGATGTACAGAACAAACTTACACATTCCAATGGGATTTATCTATGTTACCATCCTGTGGTAGTCATTATCAGACAGAGCTGTATAAAAGTGTGTGAAGATCTTCCAGCTGATGGAGTCCTTAAGCCATCTCCAATGCAAAAATTCAACCAGGCCAACTTTAGTGAAACACATTTGCAGTGCTGCATCCTGCAACACTTCTCTTCAGCAACTCTGAACATAAAATGCATCTCATCCTGACATGAGTAACACTTGCAGTGGAGGAACATGAACAAGACCTACCTTCGAAGGATTCAATTCTTCCTCTTTTCTCAACGGCTGAAGTAAAATCCTTGTATGCTTAGGCCGTAATGAGTAATATTGTCCAACATATTTTGTTAAATATGCAACATTAAAATAATCAAGGCAACACAGGATGGGCATTGTGAATATCCACCTGTTCTCCCGACCATTGCAAACTCCCAGGTGAAAGTGTGAGGAATCCAAACTGATCACACCTCCATATTACAGGTGGCAATGAGAAAATATGCACTAGTTATTTGGATCAGCCATGAGGAGGAAGCATTCAGAGTGTGAATGGACTGAGAGCTCAAATCTGGATCTAATCCTAGTCATTTGTGAACAACAGTCAAAACAGAACAGGCTGCAACCAGCACCCAAACCCTCCCCAGCCCCAGTACTGTATTGGATACATTAACTTTTGAGTGAAGACCAAGTTACCATTTCCGCACAAGGGTGATATTTGGGATTTTCACTACTGCCTCCTTCTGATTGATAATCACGAGAAGGGACTGGCTGCCCCAGAGGCAATCTTTATCTGGGTTCTAAGTCCATCAACGCTCCAAAGCAGAAAAATAGATTCAAGTTTCACGAGTGCTTCCTTCCTCCGAACCTTAGATTAAAACACAGACGCTTTCTGTCTGATTTCAGATTCCAATCAAGCCGAGTAGATGAACAGAGGCTGCCCATTTCCCAAAGTTGTTTTGCTAAGATGCTGTGGGAGCACTTCACTTATGCAAAGGTGGCAGGATCTGATGGATATTTCCAAGCCCTTTATATCAGGAAAATCACAGGCTGCGTTGTACCTCACCCTTTCTAACTTCCTCAGATAGATATTCTGGCAGAAATTTAGTTGTAAAATCCAAGAAATATACACTCCAATCAGAGAACTATGACTTCTTTTAGTTACTCATTGTGTTGAGGTAAGACTGCTTAGTGGACAACACGAAGACCGATTCAGTCAGAAAACAGTGACAACATTAATGTCTGACAATGCACAATCTACCGTCAAATCACCAGAAAACCCAAAACCATGTCAGAAAACCCTCTCACTTTCCACCTTCAGTTACCAAGCACATCCAAGACCTCAGAGTTAGCCTGCTGCTTCTGCCCCCAACCTGTTATAACGAACCACTGAGAAAGCATTTCATAAAGGCACAATGAGCTCAGACAGCAAAGGAGGAACTATGAAGAGAAACCATTTACTTACGGTCATTGCACTGACTGCCACTGTATGAAGTCATGGAGCAGTCACATGTGTACCCCTCCCACTGTTGGATGCAGATCCCATAGTTCATGCATGAGTCTTCTTGGCAGGTTGTGCTGGGACCTTGGAGGGGGAAGAATCAAAAACAATAAGACAGTTATCAAGAGAGGAAACAATAGAAAAATGGACAGTTTGTGTTAAACAAGGCTTGTGGCACTCTGCAGTGGTTCATGAAGACAGTTCTCCACTACTTCCACAAGGGTATAGGCAATCCATGCTGACCCAACCTGTGAGGCCCAGTTCTGAGGAAGGGGCACTGAAATGTTAACTCTGATTTCTCTCCACAGATGCTGACAGAGCCTGCTGAGCTTTTCCAGCAATTTCTGTTTTTGTTTCTGATTTACAGCATCCGCAGTTCTTTCGTTTCTTTTATTCAGTGAGGCCCACTTCCTGGGAACAAATCAAATGAATTTCAAAGCACACACACACAATTATACATGCTGCTACAAACCCAACCAAGTTAGGTCGTGAAAAACATTCCCTCCAAGGACTTCTTTAAAAAATCTCCTGCTTTGAAAAATATAAGCACGTTGTAAACAGTATATATCAATAGGACAATGGGTATTATGGTGACACATTTTTGTGTGTTGAGGTTAATTTACTAGACAAATGGAAACTGGATTTCAGAGTAAACCTTTCTTTCAAAGCTCTCACAAATTAATGTAAAAGAACCATAAGCCATAGTTGCAACAAAATAGTGATTCGATAATCAGATTCCCATTTTATTGCCCCTTCTCTCCTGAAGATTTTAGGACTTATGGAAGTGGAAATCTAATTGGCCTCTACCTTATGATTCTGACTGAAATACTACATTTGGAATACCTTTCTATAAAAGGTGGTGTTGGTTGATTTCATAAATAATTTTAAAATGGAATTGGATATGGGCTTGAGGAGCCAGGTTCAAAGCCCAAAGCAGGTGGTGGAATTTTAATTCAATAAAAATTTGGAATTAAGAGTCTAATGACAGCCATGAGTTGATTGTTGGATGAAAAACACATCTGGTTCACTAATGTCCTTTAGGGAAGGAAATCTGCTATCCTCTCCTGGTCAGGCCAACCTGTGACTCCAGGCCCATAGTAATGTAGTTGACTCTTAATGGCTCTCTGGATAATTCAGGATGGGCAATAAATACTGACCCAGCCTGCAACACCTTCATCCTATGAATAAGAAAAAGTCCACGCAACCCATCATGTTTGCACTAATGTCAATTGTTTTCAAATTAATATATAGTCATTTACAGGGTGTGGCTGTCATTGACAAGGCCAGCATTTATTGCCCATCCCTAATTGCCCAGAGGGCAGGTAAGAATTGACCACATTGATGAATCTTTTGCCTTTTCCCCATAACTCTGCATATTTCTATTTAAAATATTATCTAATACACTCTTGACTGAATCTGTTAAACACTTCCAGCATTCCCTATCTCAACCACTCACTGCATGATAAATATTTTTCTGTTATCATGTTTCCTTTTTCTGTAAAGTACTTTAAATCTGTGCCCTCTCATTTTTGATCCTTTCACGAGTGGAAACAGTTCTATCCCTGTCCATTCTGTCCATACCGCCCACCCCCCTCCAAGACTTTATAAACTTTTATCAAATCTCCTCTGAGCTTCCTCCTCTCAGAAAAAAAAGGCCTCAGCATCTCCAATTGCCAGAACTGAAGCTTCAAAAATCTATCATGCAGAGGCCTAGTGGTACAATTACTAATCCTAAAACCTTGATGATCTCCTGGGGATCTGGGTTCAAATCCAATCACAGCAAATGGTGGAATTTAAATTAATTTTCTTTTAAATATCTGGAATTAAGAGTCTAATGCTGACCATGAATCCATTGTTGATTGTTGGAAAAACCCATCTGATTCACTAAAGTCCTTCAGGGAAGGAAAATGCCATCCTTACCTGGTCTGACCTACATGTGACTCCAGACCCACAGCAATGTGGTTGACTCTTAACTGTCCTCTGTGGAATTAAGGATGGGCAATAAATACTGGCCTAGCCAGCCTACATTACCTTAATGAGTGGAAAAGAGATGAATACATTCAATTGGAATCTACTATTTTCTGAGGAGAAAATTTGACAAAACCACTTTTTCAAAACTTTTCTAAAGAAAACCCCGACAGGAAAGATTTACCCTCATCTCCATCTGAAAGAGAATAGCCCCTTATTCTTAAACTGTGCCCTCTAGCTCTAGTCTCCCTCACAAGAAGAAACACCTTCTACTCTATCAAGGAACATGTTCCACTCGATCAAGGAACATATTCCACCCTATCAAGGAACACCTTGCACCCAATCAAGTCCTCTAGGATCTCATACCTTTCACCTTTTATTCTTCTAAACTCCAGTCAGTGTCGGCCTGTACCCTCTCTGAGCTTCCTTTATGGAAAGTAGTTCCTCAAAATAAAGTCAACTGGGAAAACAAATAATCTCATTTCTGAATCTGAACAGAATCATAGATTCATGGAGGTCTACAGCATGAAAACAGGCCCTTCGGCCCAACCTGTCCATACTGTCCAGTTTTCACAATTAGTCTAGTCCCACTTGCCTGCGTTTGGTCCATATCCCTCCATCCCCATCCCATCCTTGTGTCTGTCCAAATGTTTCTTAAATGACAAAATTATATGCACTTCTGCCACTACCTCTGGCAGCCTGTTCCAGACACTCACCACCCTCTGTGTGAAAAAAATTGCCTCTCTGAACCCTTTTGTATCTCTCTTCTCACCTTAAACCTATGCATGCTTGTTTTAGACTCCCCTGCCATGGGAAAAAGCTGTTGGCTATCTACCTTATCTACGCCTCTCATAATTTTATAGATCTCTTGAAGGTCAGTCCCTCAGTCTCCTATGTTCCAAGGAAAAGGTCTCAGCCTATCCACCTTCTCCTTAGATCTCAAACCTTCCAGTCCAGGTAGTATCCTAGTAAATCTTTGTTGCACTCTTCCGAACTTAATACTACCCTTTCGAAAATAGGGCGATCAGAACTGCACGTGGTACTCCAAATGTGGCCTCACCAAATGTGCCCTGGAGAGCTGCAGGAAGTAGTCCCAACTCCAATACTCAATAAGTCAGTCTGGTTGGGATCTGCTAGGGTTGATCCACATTCTGAATTCTTGCAGGGAAGCCTTTACAGTCTGTATAACAACTTGTGACAAGAATCTACATATTTCAGAGTGCGATGGGTACAGGCTCAGAATATTAGCCATTCAACCGCTATTGAATTCCATGCTTTGCTTGCAATTACAGTTCCATGTTTTAAAAACAAGACACATTGGTACTGGGTTAAAAAAAACATTGACAAATGACTATGGCCTCAAGCTAAAATGTCACCAAAAAAAAACCTGCAGCTGGCTTTCTTAATCAGTTAAGCAATCAGTTTTCGGAGGACTGGATTTAACGCTGCTGGGAGACAATCAAAAATAGCAGATCACTCTGCTTTCTCTCCACAGATGCTGCCAGACCTGCTGAGCTTCTCCAGCAATTTCTGATTTCCGGCCTCTTCAGTTCTTTGATTGTGTAAGTTTATCAGACAGTTGCCTCTGGCACCTTTGAAGGAATGTGGGCTGGAGAGTGGGAAACATGTTGATGATTTGCTGCATGACTTAAAAAGTGGCAAATAAGCTTGGATGAAGAAGAGTTGAAAGATTTAAGCACTGCAAGCATTAAACAAAAACCAGAACCAAACATAAATGACACTAAAGGTGCATCTTGTGTAATGAATGGTGCACTGTAGCTGCCAACAAATGTGTCGCTGAAGTGGGTTGCATTTTGCCCACAAAGTCTGGAGAACATCAGGTTAATAATTGGCTGGATATTTAAAGCGTGATTGCTCTATTAGCTTGTTCATCTCATCCATTTCTGACTCTTCCTATTTCTCACATGAGCTGTCTCATCAGAGGTGGTTCAGGTCACTCATTCCCTTTGAGTGTACATGTCGATGAGATTGTTCCTTATCTGCACTCGATGTCTATCAATGCCTGCTTAAGTGGCACAGAATTCATGAAGAAAACCTACCAAACACTTCAGAGAGAAAGGTGAGTTGTCAAAAGGTGTCATGGGTGTCTGGAGGAAAGTGAATGAATTTATTTGAATAATTAAGCTCATTGGAACTATCAAGCTGTCAAAGGAACTGCCAAGAAAACTTTCAAGTTCATTGAAGCTGCCAAGCCATGAAGGCATTTAAATCTCCTGCCCTTTAACAGTTTGGAATAAAAACGAAATAATCACCCTGTCTGTTGACATAAGCCTGAGGGCTGTTATGATACAATTATACCCTTCTTTTTCTAATTCCCACTTATATTGTTTCTTTTTTTTCTGAAAAGATTCTAATCTCCTTTTTTATTGTATAATCCCCACACTACCGCTTAACAGTGGTAGTGTTTATTTTTCTCCAGCACCTATGTCATTTGTGTGCACGTGTGGGACACAGTAAAGAACGAATGCAGAAACCTTTATTTATATTCCACCACCAGGAAGAAAGGAAACACCAGAGTGGCCAGTGACAAGCAGTGCCCTTCTCAACAAGGGCAATGCTGGGTGATCAAAAAAGTGAAAGCGAGGATAGGGATTAAATCAAAATAGAGTTGGAGGGGAAAATAAAACTCTCCACATCGCACGGTGCCATGATACAACTGAATGTGCCAATGACCAATCATTAGCACAATGGGCTGCCAGTCAGTTCATAGTTTGAATGCGGGCTCCAAGTGGGCTCCAACACACGTGCTTATGTTTATGAAGGATTATGTTGTTGAAGGACTTAAAGCAGTGATTTTATTTTAAAATAATTTATTGCAAACTTGGATCTTAATTTTACTTATTCTCTGCATGGGTCCTGCACACTGTCCACATTGAAGCTGTTTCATTCTCCTCAGTTAAGGAAGGATGTACTTACATTGAAAGCAGTTCTTTCAAAGGCTTGCTGGAGGAGTGTTGGAATGAATGGGTTGTGTTATGAGCGTAGGCTGAGCAGGTTGGGCATTTGGTATTTAAAAGAGTGAGGGTTGGTCTTATAGACGGGAGATGACGTTTCTCCTTTTGTGGGAGTCTGGAGCTAGGGAGCATGCAGTTTCAAAAGAAGGAATCTCCCATTTAAGACAGAGTTGGAGAGTAGTATCTTCTCACAGAGGGTGGTTAATATTCGGAATTTCCTTCCACAGAAATTCTTAGAGGCTGGTCATTGAATATATGCAAGACAGAGTTTGATAGATTCTGGATTTACAATGAGGGCAAACGTTATTCAATGGGGGTGGGGTATGTGGGCACAGGGCAAAGTGGAGTTGAGGTCATAATGAAGTCAGCCATGATTGCATTGAATACCACAGTAGGCTACATAGGTCAAATGGATTATTCATTTCTTTGAGTCATAGAGAGTACAACAGGGAACCAGACCCTTAGGTCCAATTCATCCATGCCGACCAGATACCCTACATATATCTAGTCCCTGTTCCAGCACTTGGCTCATATTCTTCTAAACCCTTCCAATCCACATACCCATCCAGATTCCTTTTAAATGTTGTAATTGTACCAGCCTCCACCGCTTCCTGTGGCAGCTCATTCCATACACACACCACCCCTTTGTGTGAAAAAGTTATCCCTCAGGTCTCTTCTAAGTCTTTCGCCTCTCACCTTAAATCTATGCCTTATAGTTTTGTTCTCCTCATCCTGCAGAAAAGACCTCTTCCATACCCCTCGTAATTTATTAAACCTTTATAAGGTCACCCCCTCAGCCTCCATCACTCCAGGGAAAACAGTCTATTCAGCGTCTCCCTATCGCTTAAACTCTCCAACTCTGGCAACAATCTCATAAATATTTTCTGAACCCTTTCAAGTTTGACAACGTCCTTCCTGCAGCAGGGAGACCAGAATCACACACAATATTCCAAAAGTGGTCTAGCCGATGTTCTGTACAGCTGCAACATGACCTCCCAACTCTTATAAATTCAACAACTCTGAAGTTAGTTAAATAGTCACTGCCTTGGTTCAGGTTAGGTTACCATCTACAGCCCAGAAATTCATCCTGAGACTGTCCAAAACTGAAAGACCCAGGCCACTTGTCACATAAGGCATGCCAATCTGCAAAGGGAGAAATTGCACTTCATGATTTTTGCTAATTAAGAAGACATGAAATTTGCACCATCAAGACGTGGTTAGAATCCACATTATACTCTCTGATGTGAAGCTTTTCTGTAATACATGCTACTTGTGGTATCAATATATCTTTAACAATCAACACTGACACATTTACCAGGCCCTTTGCTTCCTAACCCATGGGACCTCACAAAGAACTCTACAGGATTGATTGCAGAAAAACAAAAAAGACTTCATTATCATGTTTTGCATCATTATCTTCCCTTCACAGAACTGCTGGGCCTCTGGGCTGACATCCTTTCAATCATTATGCAATTTATTTGATTCTGGAGCATGGTTGATACTGTATCAGTCTTTGCTTGGAACAAACACCTCAGCTAACCTCAATTAACCTTCATCTCACATACAGATGGAAAACAAGAGTGCTGACTCTTGATCACAACAGTCTTGGAGAACTATTACATCATGCATCAGTTCATTGCACTCAGTGAAATGATAGCTCAGACAACAGGGCACCTCATATGCAGGTTATATACTGCGTTAATTTGGGCTGGTGTTGGGGAGGAGGGGGGTTCCCATATTTAGGATCTGACTTCTTCTGTCCTCCTTCAGCTTTCCTGCTTCACCCAATTGCATCTGCACAGACGATCACACAACTGGAAACCAGAAAATATGTGCTGAATTTTTTGGGGGTGTGCACAGTCACAGTTAGCTTGTGAGTTGATGGCCTGCCCCTCAGATACAGACTTGCCGATCTTATTTGTGTCACAGGTCTGACCAGAAAGGCTCTGGCAATGTAATCTGTTGGTCCCTCAGCACTGAGGGAGTGCTTCACTGTCAGGCACACCATTGTTCCAATGAGATTTTAAAATGGACGTTCCATCTGCCTTGCTAGGCAGACATACAGGATCCCAAATTACTTTAAATAAACCACCGGGGATTTCTCATTAGCATTATGGTCAATATTTATTCCTCAATTAACATTGCAATAAAAAGACAGATTGTCTACTTATTTACCATGCTGCATCACATTATTAAAGGGAGCCAATTAGCTGATTTGCAATGCAGAGTGATGCCAACATTGTGAGTTGAATTCTCAAACTGGCTGAGGTTACCATGAAGGTTACCATCTTCTTCTCAACCTTTCCACCTGCCTGAGATTAGCCCTCAGGTTAAACCACAGCCAATCGTCACTCTCTGAAAGATCAGCTGAAGGTCTGATAGGATTCAGGGCACTTTTACCTTAGCTTTATTGTAGCCTCAGCCACAAAGTGATTGACCTTACACGAAAATATACTAAAAATGAAAAATTATGGAAATCAAAGCAGGTCAGACAGCATCTATGGATTTCCAGCACTTCTTTGGTTCCAGGACAAGAACCTAGAAAATATGCCTCTTTGAACATTAGGCATGTTGGGACCACCTGTCAATATGTAAAGTGATACAGGATTGCATATTCCATTCTCTGATTTTGATAGAGGCGTAGTGATAATTTGGGGATATGGGTTTGAATCCGTGTTTGGCAGCAGTTAGAATTTAATTTCAATTCATAATTCTGGGATATGAAGTTAGTGTTGGTAGTTTGTGGAACTATCATTGATTGCTACAAAAGCCCATCTGATTCACTCATGACTTTGAGAGAAGGAAATTGCCATCCCTATCCCCTTATGGAGTGGCATGGTGGCTCACTGGTTAGCACTGTTAACTCACAGTGCCAGGGACCAGGTTTCAATTCCAGCCTCAGACGACTGTTTGTGTGGAGTTTGCATGTTCTCCTAGTGTCTGCATGGGTTTCCTCCAAGTGACCTCCCACAGTTCAAAGATAAGTTAGATAGATTGGCCATGGTGTCCAGGAATGTGCAGGCCAGGAAGGTTAACCGTGGAAAATGGAGGGTCACTGGGATAGGGTAGGGGGTGTGATGCTCTTCAGAGGGTTGTGTGGACTCAATGGGCCAAATGGATTGCTTCCATATTATAGGGATTTTATGGCATTAGTTGGTATGTCAATAACTAGAGGTTATAATTTCAAGATATTCAGCAAGAGAGCAAAGAGTGAGATGAGGAGAAATTTCTTTAATCAGAGAGTTGTTAGGATTTGGAATGCGCTGTGTGGGAGAGTGATGGAGGTGGATTCTAGAGGAGGTTTCAAAACCTAGCTGGATATATATTTGAAAGCGATGAATTGAGAGGGTCTGGACGTAGGGCTGGAGGCTTGGATTAGCTGAGCAGCTCTTTCAGGAGCCGATACAGAGACAATGATTGAATGGCCTCCATCTGCACTGTATAATTCTATAACTCTAAGATAGCCGAACCTTGCCTTGAGAGCAGGCAGAAAATAAGCTTGGGAACTGGTCGTCTACCAATCAAAGGAATGATTTTTCATTTCATCATGGGATGATAGTATTACTGGCTGGTCTGCAGTCACATATAAGCCAGACCAAGTAAGGATGGCAGATTTCCTTCCCTATAGGTCATTAGTAAACCAGATGGGTTTTTACAACAATCGACAGAGGTTGCAAGGTCACTATTAGGTTTGCTTCTTTTTTTTTAAATTCCAGGTTTTTAAATTTAAATTGAATTTAGATTTCGCCACTTTCCATGTTGGGATTCAAAGTCCTGTCCTCAGAACACCGGTTTGGTGTACTGGCTTATTATTCCAGTGACAACACTACTGTGACACCACATCCCTTGTTGCCTTGCTTAAATCACAGCTCTGACTATTCAGCGTGCTCGATGAAGTGGTCAAATATTAAAGGCATATCAGAAGTCTTTTAGCAAAACCAGGAACCGTTGTGACAGCAGACCTGTTTCCAGATTTAACCTGGGCAGCTCTGACATGGCTCTCTCCATCTAAAGGGTCAAAACACTTGTTTTATTGAGTTTTGAGAAGATTTGTCATTCAGGTTGAGGTTCTGGGTATAAGTCTGCTCGCTGAGGTGAAAGGTACGTTTTCAGACATTTCATCATCGTGCTAGGTAACATCATCAGCGAGCCTCTGGTGTAGCACCTAGGGATGGCCCACTTTCTATTTATGAGTTCAGGTTTCCTTAGGTTGGTGATGTCATTCCCTGTGATGTCATTTCCTGTTCTGTTTCTGAGGGGGTGGTAAATGTGATCCAAGTGAATGTGCTTGTTGATAGAGTTCCGGTTGGAGAGCCATGTTTCTCAGAATTCTCGCACATGTCTCTGTTTGGCTTGTCCTAGGATGGATGTGTTGTCCAAGTCTAAGTGGTGTCCTTCCTCATCTGTATGTAAAGATATTAGTGAGAGTGGGTCTGGTCTTTTTGTGATGTTCATGACCTAGTTGATGTTCATGAATGCTGGTGGCTAATTTTCTGCCTGTTTGTCCAATGCAGTTCGTGCAAGGTATTTGGTAAATGACATTAGTTTTGCTTGTTGTCTGTGTGGGGTCTTTCAAGTTCATTATCTGTTGGTTTAGTGTGTTGGTGGGTTTGTGGGCTACCATGATGCCAAGGGTCTGAGTAGTCTGGCAGTCATTTCCAAGATGTCTTTGATGTAGGGGAGAGCGACTAGGTTTTCTGGATGTGTTTTGTCTGCTTGTTTGGGTTTATTGCTGAGAAATCGGCGGACTGTGTTCATTGGGTACCCGTTCTGTTTGAATACAATGTGTAGGTGATTTTCCTCTGCTCTTCGTAGTTCCTCTGTGCTGCAGTGTGTGGTGGCTCAATGAAATAATCTTCGAATGCAGCTTTGTTTCTGGATGTTGGGATGATTGCTTCTCTAGTTTGGTATTTGGTTCATATGTGTTGTTTTCCAGTTGACGCTGGTTTAAAGTTCCCCATTGCCTGTCGGTCTTCTGCAACATCTAGGAATGGCAATTTGTTGTTGTTTTCCTCCTCTTTAGTGGATTTTATGCCAGTAAGGGCATTATTGATGGTCTTGAAGGTTTCACCTAATTTGTTTCATTTAGTAATGATGAAGGTGTCATCCACGTAGCGGACCCAAAGTTTGGGTTGGATGGTTGGCAGAGCTGTTTGTTCAAGTCTCTGCATTACTGCCTCTGCTAAGAACCCTGATATTGGAGATACCATGGGTGTTCCATTGGTTTTTCCGGGGGTTTTGTTGTTGAAGATGAAGTGGGTGGTAAGGCATAGGTACACTAGTATGATGATACTGTCCTTGCTGATGAAGTTGATGGTGTTTGGTGTATGTGTCTTTGGTTCTTCTAATAGTGTAGTCAGTGTTTCCTTGGCCAGGTCGATGTTGATGGATGTGAACAGGGTTGTTATGTCAAAGGAGACCATTATTTCATTCTCTTCTATCTTGGTGTCTTTGATGGTCTTCAGGAAATCTTGGATGGAGTGAATGGAGTGGAGTGAGTCTTCGATTAAATGTTTTAGTCTTTGGTGTAGCTCCTTGGTCAATCTGTAAGTTGTTGTTCCGGGTAGTGAGACTGCAGGTCTGAGGGGGGCTCCTGGTTTGTGAATTTTGGGTAATCCGTAGAGGCGTGGTGTGTTGGATTTGTCTGGTTTAATTTATTGGAAGTCGGTCTTATTTATTGCTCCAGATTTCTGAAGTTTTGTGAGTAGGGCTTTGATTCGGTTCTCTCGTTGTGAGGTTGGGTCTATCGCCACTTGGTGGTAAGTGTTGGCATCTGCAAGTAGTGAGTTTGCTTTCTCAAAGTAGTTTCTTTGATTTAAAATGACTGTCAAGCGTCCTTTGTCTGCAAGGGATTGTATTATAGACCCCCCAATAGCCAGAGGGAAATTGAGAAACAAACTTGTAAGGAGATCTCAGCTATCTGTAAAAATAATACGGTAGTTATGGTAGGGGATTTTAACTTTCAAAACATCAACTTGGACTGCCATAGTGTTAAAGGTTTAGATGGAGAGGAAGTTCTTAAGTATGTACAAGACAATTTGATTCAGTATGTGGATGCACCTACTACAGAAGGTGCAAACCTTGACCTACACTTGGGAAATAAGGCAGGGCAGGTGACTGAGGTGTCAGTGGGGGAGCACTTTGGGGCCAGTGACCATAATTCTATTCGTTTTAAAATGGTGATGGAAAAGGATAGACCAGATCTAAACGTTTAAGTTCTAAATTGGAGAAAGGCCAATTTTGACGGTATTAGGCAAGAACTTTCGAAAGCTGGAGGCAGATGTTCGCAGGTAAACGGACGGCTGGAAAATGGGAAGCCTTCAGAAATGAGATAACAAGAATCCAGAGAAAGTATATTCCCGTCAGGGTGAAAGGGAAAAGGTGAAAGGAAAGGCTGGTAGGTATAGGGAATGCTGGATGAAAAAGAAATTGAGGGTTTGGTTAAGAAAAAGAAGGAAGCATATGTCAGGTACAGACAGGATAGATCGAGTGAATCCATAGAAGAGCATAAAGAAAGTAGGAGTATACTTAAGAGGGAAATCAGGAGGGCAAAACGGGGACATGAGATAGCATTGGCAAATACAATTAAGGAGAATCCAAAGGATTTTTACAAATATATTAAGGACAAAAGTGTAACTAAGGAGAGAATAGGACCCCTCAAAGATCAGCAAGGCGGCCTTTGTGTGGAGTCACAGAAAACGGGGGAGATACTAAATGAATATTTTGCATCAGTACTTAGTGTGGAAAAGGATATGGAAGATATAGACAGTAGGGAAATAGATGGTGACATCTTGCAAAATGTCCAGATTACAGAGGAGGAAGTGCTAGATGCCTTGAAACGGTTAAAGGTGGATAAATCAGGTGTAGTCGAGAACTCTGTAGGAAGCTAGAGAAGTGATTGCTGGGCCTCTTGCTGAAATATTTGTATCATCGATAGTCACAGGTGAGGTGCCAGAAGACTGGAGGTTGGCAAACGTGGTGCCACTGTTTAAGAAAGGTGGTAAAGACAAGCCAGGGAACTATAGATGGTGAGCCTGACCTCAGTGGTGGGCAAGATGTTGGAGGGAATCCTGAGGGACAGGATGTACATGTATTTGGAAAGGCAAGGACTGATTCGCGATAGTCAACATGGCTTTGTGAGTGGGAAATCATGTCTCACAAACTTGATTGGGTTTTTTGAAGAAGTAACAAAGAAGATTGATGAGGGCAGAGTAATAGATGTGATCTATATGGACTTCAGTAAGGCGTTTGACAAGGTTCGCCATGGGAGACTGATTCGCAAGGTTAGATCTCATGGAATACAGGGAGAACTTGCCATTTGAACATCATTCAAAACTCTGCCACCCTGTCCAACTTTCACACACCACCCCTGTACTCACTGATCTATATTAGCTCCCAAATAAGCAGTTTCAAGTTACTCCAATTTTTTTCCTCCATTTCAATGCAATGTTCTCTCAGCTCCCAACTGCATTAATGTTGCTTCATCTCCCTAGTTCTGACCTCTTGAGTATCCCCAATTTAAAATGCTCCATGATTGGTGGTCATGCTTCATTTGCCTGAGCAACTAAACTCTAAAGTATCATCCCTAAACTTCTCCATGTCTTCATTTTACTTTCCTTCATTCACATGCTCTTCAAAATGTTTTTCTTTGATAAAGATTTTGGTCACCTGCCCGAATGT